>NW_027282407.1:0-10000 GCF_046629955.1 Centroberyx affinis | reverse complement strand
GACCTGCCACCGCATATAAGACCTTAAACTGACTTACTTTAAGACTTTTTCACACTTTTTAAGGATCTTTTTAAGAACTTGAAGGCAGAGCTGTAGGACTCCAGTCCGGTCTCAAGACTCGAGACCGATTTTTGACGGTCTTGGTCTCGTAGTGAATATGACTCGGTCTTGAAACGGTCTCGGATGAATTAACGTTACATAATATTATTGTTTTTATAATTATAATCTCTTCTAAGAAAGTGACCAGCAGCGAATGACACAATTTTCACAGCTGATAAAGTTATGCGCCCACCGAAAGGTTTAGTGGCTGCTGATTGGTGATATGCAACTACCCAACCAATGACTTCGTTATGATAAAAAAAAAAAAACAACTCATGTCCATATGTAACGTTCCTCCTGCTCTCACTCTGTCTCTCTCTGTCTTTTCTCCTTCGTCTTCACCTTCTTAAATTCCAGGTCAGAATATTTTCAGTCAGTCAGAGCTGAGAGCAGCATGTGGTTGTGGAGCAGAAAGAAAAAGTAGGTGAAATAGATGAATCCACTTCTAGTTCAGTAAAGGTGCAACTACTGTATGTTATGAACATAAACAAGCTGCCTACAATTAATTTTGTCCTTAAAACATGCTAATTTTGTTGAAATGTCTTTAGAAACCTCCCTTCTATTTTAGGCAATAAACACAAATATGCTATTTTAGTCAATAAATATAATGGCAGCCTTGGATAACACATTGCTATGGTGTTGGTCTCGAATTGGACTCGTAGTTTTGCGGTCTTGGTCTCGACCCTCGGTCTTGGTCTTGAATCTGACTCGATTCACCACTGACTCGATCTGGACTTGGACTCGACCAAGGCGGTCTGGACTACAGCCCTACTTGAAGGTCTCCTGCTCTACCTGCTGCTTCAGAGGCTTTTCCTCCCTGACAAGAACACAAATCTGTCTGGAAACACTGGATCCTTCTACATTTGGTTTTGGTTTTTTTTGGCAATAAAACGTAGTTGGGAGTTTTCCCTTGTGTGCTCTGAGGGTCTGATGCTGTGATGAAGAGCTGCAGAAATAAACAAACTTTCAAAATTCAAAGATCTTGGATATCAACACAAAATATCGACTATCAGCAGCTTCAATCCAAAAACATCTTGTCTCGTCCAAACACAGGCAGCAGAGACAGAGAGGAGCAGAGACGGGAGAGACTGGAGAGAGGGGAGAGACAGGAGAGAGGGGAGAGAGGGGAGAGACAGGACAGAGAGGGGAGAGACAGGAGAGACTGGAGAGAGGGGAGAGACAGGAGAGACAGGAGAGAAGGGAGAGACAGGAGAGACGAGAAGAGAGCTGGTTTTCTCTGGTTACAGCTCTGTCATCACTTCTGTAGGGCGACAGGAGAGAAGGACAGGAAAGTACATCAGGAGAGGAAGACAGGAGAGAACGACAGGAGAGAACGACAGGAGAGGAAGACAGGAGAGAAGGACAGGAGAGAAGGACAGGAAAGTACATCAGGAGAGGAAGACAGGAGAGAAGGACAGGAAAGTACATCAGGAGAGGAAGACAGGAGAGAAGGACAGGTAAAGGTCACGTAAAGGTCCTTGCGGCTGTTGTCAGACCTGGAGGTCTGTGCTCTACTAAACACATTTTCTAGTTATTTATTTATTTGAATGTAAACATGTTTTATCTGAAGTTTTATCTGATGAACTTGGTGTGACTGTGGCTTTATGTTTTATCTTCACTTTGCTTTTATCACCTTTTGTTTTGATTTGTTTGTGTGAAGCGCTTTGTATGTAAATAAAGCATTATTATTATTATTATAATTCCATGTAATCTCTCTTTCCTCTTCTCATGTCCGTTAGCACTTAGTGAACCTTGGATTTGAACTATACATTATTATTATGATTATTGGTAATAATAATAATAATAATCCCACTGCCCTGTTCATCCTGTCCTGACAGCAGAAAGTCTTCCTGGTGTGTTTCAGTGTTTCAAACCAAGCTGCTCATCTGGACTCTGCTGTTTGTCTTCCAGTTTACGACCCCCCCCCCTCCCCCCCCCTCCCTCCTGTCAGTGAAGCTCCGCCCCCCCCGCCGCTCTGCTCTGTCGACTTCGCGCCAGAGGTGTTTGTCCGGCCGTGCCTGCGTTGCCGTGGCGACGGCGGGCAGCCGCGAGCTTCCCGGTGAGGTAATTAACAACCCGCCGCTCGTTAAAACCTCGACCAACCAGACGACAGCAGAACCAGCCGCCGCTCACACCTTCCAAACACCTTTTCCTTTTTTATTTCATCTCATTTTTTGCAGCCGCTTTCACCGCTTTAACCAACATAAAGACAAACTCACAGCTCCACTTTCCCACTGACCTGAAGCCTCACATGTCCTGGTTCAGCGGCTCATTTGAATGCAGCGATAAGAGCCTGTGCTGCCTTCAGGTGCAGCTGGAAACATCGGAATTACACTCTGAGCGCACGGGAGAGACCCAAAGAAGTGTCAAATAAAGTGGGAAAGTTTTCTGTGATACCCGACTTGATTTCTAAAAACCAGCTCCTGACCTGAGCCGAGTCCTGATCTCCTGAACAGCTCATATCCATGTGATCCAGATGTGACACTTAATGCAGTTTTTCTTCTGTTCAAACTAGGGCTGGGCGAACAATATTTTAGACAGAATACCATGATATGGATATTGTGACGATATTTTGGGTATTCGTAATCATAAGATATAAGATATAAGATATGTACACACAAGAAAATTAGTAATGATCATTAGTAATCAGCAGAGGTGGAAAGTAACTAAGTACATTTACTCGAATACTGTACTTAAGTACAATTTTGAGGTACTTGTACTTTACTTGTGTATTACCATTTTATGCTACTTTATACTTCTACTCCACTACATTTCAGAGGGAAATATTGTACTTTTTACTCCACTACTTTTATTTGATAACTTAAGTTACTAGTTACTTTGCAGATTCAGATTATTAATACAAAATATAATCAACTAATAAATTGTGATGTATTATTATAGATTACTGTAAGCTACCCAGCAGTATATAAAGTAGTGGAAATCAGCCCCACCTTTTCCAGCTGCAACATTAAAGTGATGCTTACACATTAATGCATCAATAATTATAATTCAATAATATAATATATACTGTATTATTCTGAAATGGGCCATTCTGCATAATGAGTACTTTTACTTTTGTTGCTTTAAGTACATTTTGATGCTGATACGTTTGTACTTTTAAAAATTTTGAATGCAGGACTTTTACTTGTAACAGAGTATTTTTATACTGTGGTATTTCTACTTTTACTTAAGTAAAAGATCAGAGTACTTCTTCCACCACTGGTAATCAGTAATGTGGATATGATGAGCAGGTAAAGCCAATCATCATTGTTGAAAACTGTGTATCACTTTTCTGTAACACAACCTTTAAAACCAGGAACAAGTAACATTTCACAATATTACGATCACAAACTAAAATCCCATATCTAGTCTCATATCACAGTATCGATATTATACGATATATCACCCAGGTCTAGTTCAAACTGATTAGAAGCATCAGATCTGAGTCACATGGAGGAAAATAAAAACAGAAGTCAGTGTGAACACAGCCTGACTGAACACAGCCTGACTGAAAGCAGCCCGACTGAACGCAGCCCGACTGAACGCAGCCCGACTGAACGCAGCCCGACTGAACCCAGCCCGACTGAACCCAGCCCGACTGAACGCAGCCCGACTGAACGCAGCCCGACTGAACCCAGCCCGACTGAACCCAGCCCGACTGAACGCAGCCCGACTGAACGCAACCTGACTGAACGCAGCCCGACTGAACGCAGCCCGACTGAACGCAGCCCGACTGAACGCAGCCTGACTGAACGCAGCCTGACTGAACGCAGCCCGACTGAACGCAGCCTGACTGAACGCAGCCTGACTGAACGCAGCCCGACTGAACCCAGCCCGACTGAACGCAGCCCGACTGAACGCAGCCCGACTGAACGCAGCCCGACTGAACGCAGCAGAACAGTCCGGGGGAAATAAACAGTATTTCAAAGTCATTATGTGTCCGGAGGGACCGAGCGATATTTCCGGAGAACAATGTGTGTTTGGAGTGTTCAGCGCCGCCGCCGGCCCGCCGGGTGCCATACAGGAAGCGCTTAATGTGGCGAGAGGAAGTGAGAGCGGCAGCAATCGGCCCAACAGCTTCCTGCAGGAGGCGCGGGCAGGAGCGGAGAACAGGGGAGGAGGAGGAGGGTCAGCCCAGATGGTTTCTGAGGGACCGTAAAGACTTTTTGGAGGCTGCAGATTGTGGAAATCACTTATTTCATCCTGCACACATTTCATATTCTGTTCTTGTCTGAGTCATTTCTTCTGCTGTTGTTTTACACACACTCTCAGTGCTGTAATCCATAATTTTTCATACTTCTTACATATATTTCTACCAGTCAAAAGTTTGGACACACCACAATTTTCTTTATTTTTTTACTATTTTCCACATTTTAGAATAACAGTAAAGACTCAAAACTATGAAATAACACAAATGGAATTATGCAACGACCAAAAAAGTGTTAAACAAATCCAAACTATCTTATATTTTAGATTCTTTGCCTTGATGGAAAGGCAAACACTTTGGAAAGAAATTCATACAGAGGATCAACTTCACTATTTACTTTATATTTGTCTGAGAAATTAATTTCAAGCATTTAAGCAGAAGACTGTAGATCAGAACGGCTTTAACAGAATGAAGAACAAAGTAAATTCAGTCAGGTGGGTCCAGACTGTTGACTGGTGGTTTATATTCTAGTGTGTAAAAAATCAGTTGTATTACATTTACTCTATTCTTCTTTATATTCTTTTTTTCTGTGCTGTATCAGCTGCAGCGACCCAATCTCCCCACAAGAACCTTTAAAGTTTCAATTGATCTTGTGCCAATATTCAATAATCTTTAAATTTGAACATTTTCATGGGTGGAAAATCCTCTGAAGCATTTAGAGCATCATGGGACACGAAAACTCTCCACTGAAACCAGACTGATGAATTTCTGTGTTAGCAGCCTATTCAATGGTAGGGAAACTCTGTGATGTATCACTTCCTTTAAATGAAGAATTAATTTACAAAAAGACGTTATTAATTTACAAAACCTCATTAAACAAACACACACACACACACACACACACACACACACAGGCTGGGAGAGGCAGACAGAGGAGGGAGGCCAAAGTCAACAGACTGGTGTAAAGACGTGAACAAACGAGTGGAAAAAGTCTGATAAGACAACAGACAGCGTCTCTCCCTTTCCTCCACGTCTTACTGTGTGTGTGTGTGTGAGAGAGTGTGTGTGTGTGTGTGTGTGTGTGTGTGTGTGTGTGTGAGAGTGTGTGTGTGTGTGTGTGACTGTGAAAGAGAGTGCACTCTGATAAAGATAAAAGAATGGCAGAACTTCAAACCTCTCTCCCTTTCTCCCTGTGACAAAGTGTGTATGTGTTACTCTGCGCGTGTGTGTGTGTTACTGTGTGTGTGTGTGTGTGTGTTACTGTGTGTGTGTGTGTTACTGTGTGTGTGTGTTGGTCCGATAGATAAATATGAGAGAGCTCCAGTCTGAATCAATCACAGTCAGTAACACTTGGCTGAGCACCGCCCTGCTCTTATCAGCCTGCTGTGTGTGTGTGTGTGTGTGTGTGTGTGTGTGTGTTACTGTGTGTGAGTGTGTGTGTGTGTGTGTGTGTTACTGTGTGTGTGTGTGTTACTGTGTGTGAGTGTGTGTGTGTGTGTGTGTGTTACTGTGTGTGTGTGTGTTGTGTGTGTGTGTGTGTGTGTGTGTGTGTGTGTGTGTGTGTGTGTGTGTGTGTGTGTGTCCAGGCTGGTTAGAAGGTGACCTTTCTGATGTTCAGAGCCTCGGCTTTATGACTCACTCTGCTGGGGACAAACATCTGTGTGTGTGTGTGTGTGTGTGTGTGTGTATAAGGTGGGGGTGGGGTTTGAGGTATGTGTGAAGAGTGTGTGTACGTGTGTTATAAGTAAGAGGGAGAGGCAAAGAAAGAAAGAAAGAAAGAAAGAAAGAGGCGGGGGAGTGGGGGTTGGGGGGAGGGGGGGATGACATGTGACAAAGGTCCTGGGCCAGATTTGATTTGCTGAGCCACCGGGACGCCCCGAGTCCAGGTCCAGTTTACTACATTTCCACAGGTTATGACATCATCAGTTGCTCCATGGTGATTGGCTCCCTGAGCAGCAGCCTAACATCCAGCAGCCTGTAGCGTTCTGCCTCAACGGCCCACTGCTGCACAGCCAAGAAGACAACAGAAACCTACTGTTTCTGCCAAAGCCTTCAAATCCATGGTCGTCCATCTCCAACTGCCCCCTTCCACCCCTCCACCCCTCCACCCACCCTCCTCCCCCACCCCCCACCCCAGGGAAACACAGCAGAGCCCGTCTCTACTCAGGACTTGGTGTTGAGTAGAAAGCTGCAGTTTAAGGCCAATCAGAGAGTCGTTTGTTTTCTCTCCACAGGTAGAAGCTCACACTGCAGCACAGCTGCTACAATGGCTGCAGATACAGATCAGTGGGTGTGTGTGTGTGTGTGTGGGGTGGGTGGGGGGGGGGGGGGGTGTGGGGGGGGGGGGGGTGCTGATTACAAAGGAGGAAAATAATGACTTTCTATGCTAATGTGAGTCTGGAACTGTTGCTTATCTGACTCAATCCAATCTAATGAGTTAATGAGTAACTCAGCACCTGGTTTGAGCTGCATGGTTTGTAGAAGAAGAAGAATCAAAACTACAAAAGGAAAATCTTTTTCAGTTTCCACAGATATTTTAGTTCATCAGACCAAAAAAACCAAACACATTTGGTGTTAGACTTTAATATAAACTGTGTCTTAGATGTTTACTAATTTTTTTCTGCATTAGTGTCAGTAGGCTGCTCTTTATAGTACATTTTTTGATATTTAGAAACTTTTCTTTTAATTATCTTTGAAAGCATCTTTGCTTTACTTTTTTTCTTTTACATGTGCCTAAGACTTTTGCACAGTACTGTATATGAACTCTGATGAACAGCCATGCTGATAAAGGAACTGAGCTGAGAACTGTGTGTGTGTGTGTGTGTGTGTGTGTGTGTATGTGTGTGTGTGTGTGTGTGTCTTACTGTCTTACCGTCAGTGCTGAGGACCAGCAGGAAGCCAGCTGCCATCACAGCCATGCAGAACGGTAAGCCTGCCATCCTGGAGCAGGAGAGACCGGGTCTGGACCTGGACCTGGACTTGGAGCTGGAGCTGGAGCTAGACCTGGACTGGACCAGGCTCTGTGTGGTGTTCAGGGAGCTGCTGTCAGACGCTCCAGACCTGAATAAACTCCACAGCAGCAGCAGAGGAGCAGCTCCTGCAGGCCGGGGCGGGGGGGCGGGGTGAACGAGTGTCGGAGGAGGAGGAGGGGGAGGAGGAGGGGAGGAAGGAGGGATGAAGGACAGGATGGGTGTGAAGAGGGAGTGATGGCCGCTGGGTGGAAATCACAATATCAGGTCTTCCTCCTTGTCACTGGCTCCCTGGGTCCAAAACCCTGAGGAGGAAGAAGAGGAGAAGAGGAGGAAGAAGAGGAGAAGAGTTAGATGAGGCTTTTAGGGCACTAAGTACGTCAGACATTTTTTGTTAGTGTCCGAAACACAAAATGATATTGTGGAATGATTTTGAGGGCGCTACATATTTCCCACAATGCACTGTAATATGTAGTGAACAAGCCCGGTCACTAAAACGGTGAAAGTACCAGAATGCATTGCGAGTCTGTCGTCACCTGGCCGTTACCAAGCAACCAAGCTGTAACCCTTCTGTGGTTTTATAATGATGACATCATCCTCTTCTTCACCAAACCTTGTTTACTAATGCAAGTAAATAAACTTTTTTTGGTACCAAAAAGATGTCAAGCTATTCTAAAGATGTTTTCTTTTAACTGACAATTCATATCTAATTATAAATGCAGGTTTAATTATGCTAATCTGAGCTCGTTAACGCTAACATTAACGTTAAGGTCTGTTGTTCAGGAAGGTATTTCTCTCTAGCTGCAGGTTATACGGTTCAGAGCTTATTGTCAGGTGTTTTTTGTTAATGTCAGCTAGTGAGAATCCAAAACCTGAAGGAAACCACACAGCTGGATCAGTGAAGAGCTGCTGTGTGAAAATAAACAGAAGAAAGAAGCCGAACACAACTCTGACACAGAGAATATTTATTCACCGACATAAGGACATTTTTTTCTGTTTAATGTCAGCTAGTGACTCATATACGGCTTTGAAGGAATATTGGTAACTTGTCAGATGTTGAGCTGAAACATTTGTTTATGTGACTGGTGAACGCAGACGCAGGCTGATGATGAATGATGATGATTTAAGTGTCCGAATTCACTCATTAATCATGTGTGATTTACCGCTAATTAGTGCACTAATAGAGCAGAGCTATATAGGGAAATACACATGAGGGAATAGTGATCCATTCCGGCCAACAGCCCTAACTTCAATTACACAACAGAATAGAAACACAGTTAAAAACACACATCCTGAACACCTTTAAGTGTTCAGCTGTTGATCCTGTCCAGTGACTTCAGATGCCAACAGTACAATCAGCTTCAATTCCTACATCACCGACATTACAAGCGACCGACAGTGAGGAGGTCAAGGGTCAATCGATGGAACAAATGTGACCCGTGACCCCAGGAGGATCATGGAAGACAGAGAGGTGAAGGGAAAGAAATGAGAAACACACACGAGGGTTCAACGTATATGAAGCTGCAGATAACCAATATTTTTACGCTGATATTCCTTTAAATTTGACCATTTTCATGCCAACAAATTCCCCCCCCAAAAAAAGCCAAGTACTCAGTGTCTATCCTAGAATTTGATTGGAAAAAACCTCAGAGACACCATCTAGACCGTCCTGGGACACTAAAGCTCTCTGGACACCAAAACTCACTGAAACTCAGGATTAGGAAGAAACAAAGTCGAAAGGACGGATGACAGGTAAGTGCTAGGGAAAGACTAAAGAGCCAATGAGAAAAGTCACACACACACACACACACACACTCACTCTCACTTTAAAGCCCAAGGTGGCGGCTGCACTTCATCACCGTCCGTTCAGCCAATCAGAGGCCTTCCTACGTTTGTTTGGAAAAGCAGCAGCAGACACAGAGATGCTGCTGGTCCTCCTGTCTCTTGTATAGTTTGTGTATTATTGGCACTATTGTTACTCTGTTTGCACATTTTGTTCTTATGTTTTTTTTTTCTTTCCTCCTAACTTGTGTTTTTCTATCTTAAATTGATACTTATTTTATTTTAACTCTCTATTTATCTTTGTGAATATATGTCACAGCAGCAGTTCACTGCACTGTTCAGCCTGTGTGTGTGTGTGTGTGTGTGAGACAAATAAATAGAGCTGCAACGATTAATCGATTAATCGTCAACTATTAAATTAATCACCAACTATTTTGATAATTGATTAATCGGTTTGAGTAATTTTTTAAGAAAAATAAGTCAAAATTCTCTGATTCCAGCTTCTTAAATGTGAATATTTTCTGGTTTCTTTCCTCCTCTATGACAGTAAACTGAATATCTTTGGGTTGTGGACAAAACAAGACATTTGAGGACGTCATCTTGGGCTTTGGGAAACACTGATCCACATTTTTCACCATTTTCTGACATTTTATAGACCAAACAACTAATCGATTAATCGAGAAAATAATCGACAATGAAAATAATTGACATTGGCCGCCCTACAAATAAACACACTTGACTTGAACTTGACCAAAACAAAGATAAACCAGAGGAAGCCTGGTGCAGCGTTGGGATGACTGGAGGTTTTCCAGCTCAGCTTCTGATTGAATTTATCCAGTAGAGTCTGTTTCTCTGTTATGAGCAGAGCTTCCTGTTCTTCTGCCTCGTCCGCCATGTTGACGCTCACAACAAACCAACACACACACACACACACACACACACACACACACATCTATCAGCAGTAACTCTGTCTGTTTCCTGATGGATCGGTGTGGTCGGGGTA
>NW_027282406.1:30000-35250 GCF_046629955.1 Centroberyx affinis | reverse complement strand
GGAAGGTGGGGGGGGGGGGGGGTGATAGGTGAGAGATGAGACAGAAGAGAGAGGGAGATGAGGTATAAAATAGAGAGAGAGATAGACGGGGTGGAAGAGGAGTAGAGGCTGAGAAGAAAGAGTGAAACGACAGAGAGAGGTAGACAAAGCAACTTTGTGTGTGTGTGTGTGTGTGTGTGTGTTTGTGTCTCTCTACCTCTGATGACTAATGGTCTGGGGCGGCCAGGCGCGATCTGATTGGTGGCTCTAATGAGCGCGCTCTGTGCAGAGTTTGGGCTCCTGCTTCGGTGACCTTTGCCCTCTATTGACCAAACTGACACTTCATTTTTCACATCTTTCCAATTATAGGCCCACTCCTTATGGTTGGCCCGCCTCCTCTCTCTCTCTCTCTCTCTCTCTTTCTCTCATCATCTCTCTCTCTCTCTCTCCCTGTTTCTCTCTCTCATCATCTCTCTCTCTCTCTCTCTCTTCGTATCGTTCTATCTCTCTTTGCCCCCCCCCCCCTCCCCCCCCTCCCCCCAGACTCTCCCCAGCTATTGTAGGGGTTTTTTGTTTGTTGTTGAAGTTCATTAGAGGATAAGGGGATAAGGATAGTGTGTGTGTGTGTGTGTGTGTGTGTGTGTGCCAGCCTGATGAATCAGCTGCTGGATTCGTCAAAGTATAATATGCAAGCTAAATATGACGCGTGTATGTAGGTATCAGGGTCTTAAAATAAATAATCGGAATTTAAGGCCTTCAAATGTACTGAAACATCTTAAAAATTGTTCAAGTCTTATTTCTCTGAGTTTCTTGCTGCATGTCCACTCTTACAGTAATATAGAACAGGGTTAGTAGTACCATATGCAAAAAAAACCCACTTTTTTTTTCATTGCATCTGCTTTACCAAACACAATTGGCCTTCATGTCCCTTAACAATAAATTTCCTGTTGTCGTTTTTTTCTCATCATGCCCATTTCTAGTTTCACAACTCGCATTAGTCGCGTTCAGCTGCAAACACACACACTTTGTTTCTTCATTTTGGCTTTCAAATCGGCCTTGAATTCAAATCCAGGTGGCATTAAACAGGTTTTTAAAAAGTCTTTCTGAAACCTGCAGATAGCCTGATGTCTGTGTGTGTGTGTGTATATTTGTATGTGTGATTGTGTTGTTTGTGCATTGCTGTTTGCACACACACACACACACACACACACACACACACACACACACACACAGGGTGCAGAGCGATGACAACAGTAAATACCGGAGGACATCTTGGACTGGTTTCAGGTTTATATGGGTTAAGAGCTATCACTGCCACGTCATATTGGCTCTGGCAAATTGTGTGTCAGTCACTCTGTAATCCCAGTAAGCTGGTTATTTATCTGTTTGGCAAACACTCGCTCTCTTTCCGACAGCTTCACCCGCCGTCTCTCCTCCCTCTCTCTCTCTCTCTCTCGGTCTTTCATCTTCTCATCTGCCCTCTCTTCTCCCTCTTCTCCCTCGTCGTCTCCCACCTACTCTTCCTTCCTTCCTCTCTCTCTCTCTCTTTCATTTCGCTCCTTCCTCATGTGTGTCCCTCTCCCTCGGCTCGTGCTTTCTCTCTCTCTCTCGCTCTCTCTCTCTTTCTCTCCTCCCTCTTTTTCTGCCTTGCCTCCCACTCTCTCCGTAACACCGCCTTTGTTTATCCTTCCTTCCTTTTCTCTCTTTGTGTCTCTTTCTTTCTTTCTTTCTTTCTTTCTCCCTTTCTTCTCCCTTTCTTTTCTCTCTCTCTTTCTCCCTCCTCATCTCACTCATTTTCTCTCTTTCTCTCTTTCTTGCTCTCTCCTCTCCTCTTTTTCTCTCTCTCCCACTTTCCTCCTACCTCTCCTCCTCTTTCTCTCTTTCTTTCTCTCACCTCACTCTCCCTCGTTCTCTCTCTCCCTTTCTCCTCATCATTTTCTTTTTCTCTCTCTTTATCCTCATCTCGCTTTCTTCCTCTCTCGCTCTTTCTCTCTCTTCCTTCTCATCTCCTTCATCCTTCTCTCCTTCTCTTGCTGTCTTTCTCTCTCCCTCTAACCCTCTCTCACCCCATCTTTTGGTCTCCCCCTCTCCTCTCTCCCTTTCTCCTCGTCTCTCTTTCCTCTCTCCTCTTTCTCTCTCCTTCCTTCAAAGTTGCACATGCTAATAAATATAGCTCTCTCCCTTCTACTCACTCGCTCTCTCATTCTCTCTTTTTCGATCCATCCTTCAATCCACCTCCCTTCCTCTTCCTCTTCTTCTCCCCCTCTCAGTCTATCAATCCACCCTCTCTCTCTCTCTCTCTCTCTCTACATCCACTCCTCTTTGCTCTCTCTCTCTTTCCTCACTGCTTGTCTCTCTATCATCCACTCCATGCCCCCTCCTCCACCCCCCCCCCCCCCCATCCCTCCATCCTCTCCCTCCAGCAGAGCGAAACAGCTCAGAGGAAGGATGCTGGACGGTCGAGGGCTTGTGCCTTTAACTAGTGAACTCCGGTCTCCTCTCTCAGCCTTTTTCTGAGGCTATTCCTGCGACAAACACATGCTCCGCTCTGCCCTCCTTTCCACACGGTTCACCGCCCGCTGTTATAAAAATCCCCGTCTCTATCCAGAACCCTAGCGCTCACACACACACACACACACACACACACACACACTCAGTTACAGGAGCCGGAGGTTTCCACGTTACACAAGTGTGATAAAGACACAAGGTCTGCACCCTTATGTCGCTGAACTCGGTTGCAAAGCAACATTTGAAGAGGTTAGCTTGAAAAAAGGGAAGATCTACTCTTGCAAAATGATTGCTGTTGCGATATTGGAACAGATTACGGTACTCGGTTGGAAAATAAAAACATTTTTTGCATATTGAATGATAAATCACAGATGATTTTTTTTAATATATCATTTTGCAAATGGACTTTTCATTCGTCAACAAATGTTTTGCCACCCAGTGTTTTGTTAGTGTCACAGTGAGAATGTGAGCAATGAATAAAATGGTCTTTTTATTTTCGCATGTGGTAACGACGCTCATCTGCTGAGTTCTTGGTTATGGGTGTTCAACCGCATTGCCGGTGGTATTTTCTAGCGCTGAATTCCATTGGCGGTCAAAAAAAAAAAGAAAAAAAAAAAGGAGGATCACATTTGCTTTGCACATGTCATTAAAATCGGTCCTGGGTGTCTCCTCTCTCCCTTTAGAGCAGACAAAGAAGAAAGCGTCCTCTTCTTCTCCTCCCTTTCTCTAGAAGCTCTCTGTAAACATCGAGCGAGCTTCAACAGGGAGAGTCAGAGAGCGGCCCGATGCTTAATTAGTCCCAGTCTATTAGCCCGGCTGTTTGCTAGCTAGTTCCTACCAACAGGCCCCTTTGATTAATACCCAGAAGCCCTCTGGAGAAGCCTCATTGTAGCTGTTGTGTCTTGGATCCCGCCTTTCTGTGAAGAGTAATGCTCGAAGGGCAGAAGAAAAGCTAACAGATCGTGTGTGCCTGCGATAGAGGGGGTCCCTCACGGACATGACCAGGCCGTCTCTTTTTCTCCCAGTATAAAGTGCTCCTCTTTGCCTGTGTGAATTTGTAAGGACACCCCTTGGCTCCTCTGAGGACCTGGCGTGTAAGGGAAACAGAATAACACTCAGGCACCGAATCGGGCAGCTGTAGCGATGTGGATACGAGTCGAGCGGAGGAGGGGAGCCGAGCGTTTTCTCTGTTTTTGAAAGCTACAGGGTTTCCCCCCTCCGCTTGTCAGAAACGTCCAGGGAGTGAGGCGATGACTGGTGATATTAGATATGTATCGCCAATTACCCAGACTGTTTGTAAAGGGTACAGTGTGCCGGGCCAAGGCAAACAGCACCCCGTAAGGCGATGTGTTATTGTCTGCATACATTTCTAGTTGTCGTGAGTGGCGGCCTGAGAGTTCTGGCTCTCGGTCTGATATCCAGCTCCGAGGGGTTTTCTGGTGCTGGTGAAGTTTCAGAAATGTTATTAATTATTCCCATTATGCTGATATTTGCTATTTGATTGGCCTAAAATGTGTCTACATGCTTGTGCAGTGTGATGGTGTATAGTCCATTCCCAATGCATATGGGGTCCTGTTATCCTTGAACCACTTGTCCCAGTTTTTACTATGAAATTCCTGAACATTTATTGCAGCTGATGATTAGAATGCGTTTGATTCTGATGAATGAATGAATGAATGAATGAATACAATCTTGGCACGGGTCCCATCACAAATGGAAGAAAACATATCAAAGGACATAAACACAAGTATTTACTGTGAATTATCACTTAAGTGAATGGGTTTGCTGCTCTAATGGCTCGAGAGGCAGACTTGTGACCAGATGGTTGCCGGTTCGAATCCCAGCGGGGGAAAGATCTGGGCGAGGGATCTGGCGCTGGGCCTCCCTCTGCCTCAGGACATTGCTGTAAATAGGAAAGTCTGGGTAGTCACCTCTCTTGGTTAAATAAGAGTTATTTATAATTGAATAGAGCACGGTAGCTTCCACTGGCTGCGATTCCCACACTTCCCTGCTAATGTAGGCATCAGTGTTTTGCCCCATCGATCCGGCTGAATATTCCTGATGTTGTCATGCAGCCTCTGACCTCGCTGCCCCGCGACAAGGTCAGGCCAGAGAGGAGCTGTTGCTTCCTGCCTTCCGATTGGCCGGTCTCCAGGCCCAGGGCGGGGCAGACGGGGACACGGACAGGGGTGCCAGGCAATCGGCAGCCAGGCCCGGCTCGGCCAATCGCGCGGCTTCACGTGGCCCCCTCAAAGTCACCGATTAATTGGTCCGATTGTCCAGTAGACTGGAAGGGAGAGATGTGTGTGTGTGTGTGTCTGTGTGTGTGTCTGTTTGTGTGTGTGTGTGTGTGTTTGTGTGTGTACACCGCTCCCTGACTAGCAACAGCCTTTTCTCTCCCAGTACACAACTTGTTATGAATATCTACCGGTGCTAGCTGCTCTTAAAAAACATTCTGCTGCATTAAAAACCTACAAAACTCCTCCTGAGAAACGGAATTAGAATTAGACACTTTATTCACCAAGTGCTATAAATGTACAGGAATTTGTTTTGGTGGTGTTGGTGCAGAAACAGCTGACAACTATAGTCTCTTTGACAACTTTCACAATACACACTTACACACAGTGATGCAGTGCTAAATTAAAAAGTGGGTAAACTGTGTGAACTCCAGTCCATGATCATCATAAGGTAACAAACTATCACAAAAAAATCAATTATAACTTCAGAAAAGCATTAATTTATACCTTTTTTCATTAAAAGACC
>NW_027282406.1:17500-27500 GCF_046629955.1 Centroberyx affinis | reverse complement strand
ATATGCCTTGTGTGCGCAATTTACATGAAATACATATTCATTCGCGACATGCATACACACGAAATAGTTTTCGACCGCTGTCTTCTCTCTCTTTCCTCCCCTCTCTCTCTCTCTCTCTCTCTCTGTCTCTCTCTCTCTCTCTCTCTCTCTCTCTTCTGCCTTCGCCCGCTTACGATGTGTTCTGTTTTGAAAAGTTTGCATCATTTATGTCTTTCGTTTCTTCCTGCCAGCTCTGAGTTTGGCTGTATGTTTAAAAACCTTTGTGTTTTTTTTTTTTTTTTGTTCTTTTTTTTGCTTATTTCACCTATAAACGCAGCAGTGGGATCACACCATCAGCTTCATCCACTAGCCGGTTTAGTTGGCTGGGAGGGTACAGCAGGCGTTCATTTGAAAAACGGAGGTTCTACATCATTTGCTCCGGCGAGGGAGTGCAAGCGGGAGGGAAATGTATCTTTAGCTCCCATGCTATAATTGTGGCACGCTAATGATGTAGACACATTCTCACTGGCTGTTTACAGGAAGCGCTCTTCTTTAATTTGCGACTGGCGTGAATGCCAAATGCTTATATCTAATTGCTGGTGTTTTCTTAAAGATACTATTTACACACACTTCTTTTCTGCCTTGTGGAGGTCTCTTGTGTTTCGGGGTGGGGAGATTATGACAAGAAAAGCTCAATGTGTAAACGCGGTGAAGACTTGCTTTTTTTTAGTCTTATCTCCAATATTTTTTCAGCCTGTCTGCGCGATCAGGAGTTAAAGCAGATACAGAGGAAATGGATTAGAAATGGATTCACATTATACACCCGATTTTACATGAAGATGTACAGTATGTGTTCAATATCTCTAAAATATAGAGGGTCTAGTTGGTTATCATTTCGTCAACCAAGGACTTATCTGTTGTAGTACCATAATTTATTTGTTTAATCTTGTACGATCAATGGATATTTCCTCTTGGAATGAAACTGTAGCTTTGACTTGCAAATTTCAACAAGTTGAAATGTGGTGATACACTTGTCATGCAAGTGAATCATTGCTGGATGTGACAGAGTTGTAGCAAACTCACTCACTTGTGAAATGGTCTGTGTGTGTGTGTGTGTGTGTGTGTGTGTGTGTGTGGGTCTTGTATTTTTGCCAAGGGAACCTTGTCATGAAACGACTTTACCAAAACAGAAGAAGAATTTGTCACCATTTTGCGCTCCCTATCCTATTCTGCTCTCAATTCAGCTCCAAATTGCCTGGAATCACACCGTAACACACACACACACTCACACACACACACACACACACACACACACACACACTCACACACACACACACACACACACAGAGAGAAAATGCCCTGGTTCTTAATCGTGGCCAGTAAAGGTTCGTAGGGAATCTGACAGTGAAATCAGAGCGACTCATCACTGACGTGTCACAACACATTACATCTGACCGCTGAAAAGACCTAAGACTCTCTCTCTCTCCCTCTCTCTCTCTCTCTCTCACTCTCTCACTCTCTCTCCTCTTCTCTCTGTCTCTCCCCTGAAGAGGAGCTCAGCTCGGAGCCCAGGAGGCCTCTGATCAGATAGATGTTAACTTTTCAGGAAAAACCCTGATAGCAAACAGGGGAGATTAGGCTATCACCTCTGCCAGTGGCTGACAGGTGGGGGGGGGGGGGGGGGGGGGGGGGGAACACAGGAAGTGAATTGAGGTTTTCCATGATAGATCCAAACAAATTGAACTAAATCATGCATTTGTCCAGGATCCACGCTGCATTAGCGCTGTCTTTTTTGAACGTCAAACACTTGAACAAAACGAGTACTGTGTAATGCAAAACCCTGATGCCTCTCAACTGACTACAGGGGGTGGACAAAATAACAGAAACACCGAACAACACGTGAATAACAGGTACCACATAAGAAGCCGGGCCACCCTTTAACCTCAGAACAGCTTCAGTCCCACTTGGAAAGCTGTCATACGAGTCCTGACCTGTGTGCGGCTGGAGTTCGGACCTTTCGTTAAGGCGGCAGTGAAGGTGGCGGAAATCTATTTCACACTTCTGCAGTTATATGACAGATGCATCTCAGTTATTTGGCCTCTTTGGTAGAGAGACAGCTCTGTTGGTCGCCTCATGTTGCTTTGAAAACTCAGTGATTGCAAGATCTTGTTTAAAGCTGACACACACTGCTAATTGGTGTTCAACTCAATACGAATAGGACGGCGATGTTTCCGTTATTTCTCCTCATAACGTCCGAAAGAGAGCAGAAACTTCCTTTGTCCAAATAGTTCCTCTTTGCAAAAGTGCAGGAAAAGGTTTATGCTATCTGTATCTCAAACTGATAAGTCGATGGATGTGAAAGAGAGATGTAGTTCAGCCGTTCACTTGAGTGACGGGCAAACGAGAGGAGAGACAGAGATAGAGGAGTGGAGGAGGGAGGAAGGTTAGTCAGATGGCGAGAGCAAATAAACAGGGTATTAGCACTTTGTTCAATGGAATAGCATTGTTTGGCCCCTTGGCACACGAGCACACACACAAATAGACACACCGCACACACACACACACACACACACACACACACACACACACACACGCACAGAGCACTAACGTTTATTTAAGCTTTTGATAAAGAGATTAGCCCAGTCATCCTACGCTCTTAAGCTAGCCGAGGGGGTCCGTGTTCAGGAAATCCTGGCTTTCCTGACATATGGGCTTATAAGGGAACCTGGCTCAAGCTATATTTGCACAATATTAATACTATTCCTATTGCTTTTTTCCTACTATTAACATGATTTGCTCGCAAAATGTAGGGCAAGATTGAGTATTCCTTCAGAGAGAGTTTGAAAGAGAGAAGAAAGCGAGATAGAGATAGAGACAGAGAGAGACAGAGAAAGTTAAAGAGCAAGAGAGAGAGAGTCAGAAAAGAGTAAAAGAGAGATGGGGAGAGAGACAGAGAAAGTCAGGAAGCGAGAGAGAGAGAGAGAGAGAGAGAGAGAGAGAGATGGAAACAGAGAGAGGTAGAGGAGGCGGGGTGGCTGTGCCAGCTGGGCTGTTTTTTTTTCTTTATTATTAGCCCTATCACAGTGGTTGGAGTCCAGCTTAAAGCCACAAACAGCGAAGTGCTAATTTTAGCCTCCAAAGAGGATAAGGATAAATAGCTTGCTGCCAGTTTGCCATATGGTCCCCCGCCGATTATATTGTGTCAGGAATATTTTCACCCCCCCCCCCCCCCCCATCCATCCACACATACACACACAAACACACACACATATCTGTTGTTTCAGCGTTTGCGAAAGCCGGAAGTTGGCTGTAATGATCTTAACATATACTGTAGAATTCAGTTCCAAAACACAATCTAATTACCTGAAATTCATTACTCAGTATGTTGAAAATATAAAAGGTCCAGTCTGTAAAACTGTTATCATTTTGTCAGCCAGGGATGAAAGTTGCCCTACTGTCCTTGTAAAAAGTCACATCATTTGTTCTGATTTTGTGCAATCAGTCTTTTTGTAAGAATAGGCGTCGCTTTTTTTTGTCATTCTGGAATGAGACTGTCGGTGTATTTATAGTTTGTCGTTTTGAGACAGGAGTTGTTGTTGTGGCGATGGCGGTCTTAACCATGCAGTGGTCTTTTATATCCTCTCGCCTCCAGCTGGAAGGTAACATTTGGCCTCCTCTGTAATCTCATGCAACTTGGTTTATATTCTCACTTGTAAATGTGAACCCTGTAGAATAAGAATGAGTCCCTCTCTCTCTCTCTCTCTCTCTCTCTCTCTCTCTCACTCCATCAAACACACATGCATATGTTCACACGTAAACGCAAACACACACACACACACAAGCTCATAGTCCATTCTCTATTATTCTCTCTCTCTCTTTCTCTCTCTCTCTCTCGCTCTCTCTCTCTGTCCCTGCTCTCTCTCTCCATCTCTCCCTCTCCCTCCCTCTCCCTCAAATTGAAATAATTCAATTTATGGACACAGTTCCAGACCTCCCTGGCTAAGACCATTATGCATGGAGCCCCCCTTTCCTAACAAAAGAACTGGAGAATTTACCAGCCCGCTCTCCAAACGACACCCACACAAAGCCAATTTCATGCCAGCAAAACACTAGCAGAGGCGCCATATTTGGTCAAAACCAGCATCCCTGTGGATTTTTTTTTTTTCAAATCATTGAATATGGGTCGATGCTACTTTAATTTTTGTCGGTGCTCATTTGATAACCCCGAAATGACACCCCCGACTCCCGCATTTTTCCTCTAATATGCACACCAGGTTTCCGCACACATGTTCGCTTTAATTTAACAGTGGAAGGGCCAGTTACATCAGATCCTGTGTGTTGGTAAAAATGAGTTTTAATGGAGTTTCCCCATAGCTAGCAGGGTGGAGAGCTTGTCCGCCACTGAAAAGTCACAGATTCAACCCCTGGAATAGCCAATTTGTTCATTAACACCCATTTATATACGGTCAAAGTGTCTTGAAGCAAGAAGTTGAACCCCTAGACCTCACAACTGGGCCAAAGCTTGACCCAGAGCTGACCCAGGCCAAACATGCCCCCCCCCCCTTCCCCCCTCCATGGCCCTTTTGACATGGATACCTGCTAGAGGGATTTGACCGAGAGATAAAGACCTCTTCAAGCTTTTCTAAGGGTTTAGAGAAACAGAGAAGAGAGAGAGACAGAGAGAGAGAAAGAGAGAGAGAGAGAGAGGGGATGGGATGGGGGGGGGGGGGGGGGGTAGATAACAAATAAGTAAACACAAGAGCAGCAGGGTGGGCTGGAGGGCGGGGAGGGCAGGCAGGGCGTTTATTTAGTGTGTTTGTGTGTTTGTGAAATACGACACACGGCATGCCAGTCATGGTACACATGCACGCTCTCTCACACACACACACATACATGCACGTACATAGATACATGCAAACTGGCAATACATACACACACATACTTGCAAACCCGACCAATAACACACACTGATGCACACACACACACACACACACTTACACACACACATTCGGATGTAACCCGATCGTCCCTTCTTGCTCCAAGCCAGTGAAACTCAAACAGATAGGCAGGGACCGGGGGCCAGATTCTCATCAGTGATAACCTTTGGAAGAAAAGGCCTGAGTGGCCTGAGTTAAACACACACACACACACACACACACACACACACACACTCACACACACACACTCACACACACACACACCAAACACACGGATATTTATATATATATATGCACATGTGAGCGCCCCAGCTCTTTGTTCCACTGAGACTCTCTTTAGAGGAAGCAGCGCCGCAGAGGTCAGACTCTTACAGGAAGTCACCCCCAGAGAGGGCTGCCTCTTTCAGGAAGTGACTCGGCGGGACTGTGTGGCGAGAGCGCCGGCCTCCACGGGGGCCCTATCACTCCCGTCCACACGGGCCCGCGCTCCACAGGAAGTAGACCCGCTTCCTCTTCCTCCTCTCCTGCGCCTGTCCCCACCAGCCTTATCTGGCCTACATGTGGGCAGAGGCTGATATGGACTACAAATCCCCCACACCCCCACAAGGCCACTTCCTGCGCCTGTCAAGACAACGCTAACAAGGAGGAGGAAGTGGAGACGCGGTGTTTCTCTGGAGGGAGAATTCACAATGTTATGGAGCCCGGGAGTGGCCATCGGGAGAAAAATTATTTATGTCATGGCCACGATATGCAATTCGAGCTCTTGTTTTCTTTTTTTTGGCACAAATTGCCAAAACGTGCCCTCGAAATAGTGACATCATGCTCTCGATATATAACACATGCACTCTTCACAAGCTTATAAAGAGTCAGTTCACATATTGGTGATTATGTTTAAATGTGGCTCTGTCCTGGGGGTGTTGCAGCCTCCTGATTGTGTTTACATGGCCTGAAGGTTAAGTGGCTAAATATGTATTTGGGGGATTTGCCTATTCAGTGTAAACAGACGATGGATATTAACATACTAAATCCTTACTAGGCCTATCTGCAATACCTAAAAGATGCCTTTTAAGTTACATTTGTTCCTAAAATACACAAATCGAGGGAACAAATTGTATCTCGTGTGCACGAATGAACTAAAACATGGACTCGAAAGAACTTTTTTTCTCTCCCATTGGCCACTCCCGGGCTCCGTACAATGTTAAATTGATACACTGCAAAAAAACGCCCATCTTAAAGGAATATTTATATCCCTATTAGTAGAAACCATAATTTCAATAGCCTCCTCCCACTGATAAACGTTGTTTTGCAAAACACAACGCTCACAGTATAATCATACCGGTGTCAGTATGTTACCTTGAAAAAATTGTAAAAAACTTTCTGTCAGCAGTTATTTTTGGATTCTTCTGGCTCTCGTGGAGCTTACCCCGGCTTAGAAGGTCTTTGAGGAAAAATAGTTCCTATCTAAATAGAACACGACTATTGACAGAACTATTCCTTTAACAGGTCATTTAGTCTCATATTCAGCCTTCAAATCTTTTTTTTATTAGAACAAGAGAACAATTCTGCCAATCAGGTGAGATAGCGCCGCTTGTTTCCGATGCAGCTTCACTTGTTTCAGGAATTTTCTAGAAACAAGTGTCACTATCAGCAGATCACTGCACGACTATCCAGAAAATGACACTTGATTCTACAAAATTCTTGAAATAAGTTGATTGGCATTGGAAACAAGTGAAATTATCTAACGCCAGTGGCACATTTTGTTCGCTTGTTTTAAGAAAATTACAATTTGAGGACTCAATAATAGACTAAATGACTTGTTAAGATGGAGATTTTTTACAGTGTAGTTCAACTGGTAAAATAGAGGACTGCAGGTTGGTGATATCAGTAACATGGATATCCTGAAGGTTCACTTCCAGCCTGAGGGAGGGAGTTCTTTTATTGGGACAGAAGGGCGACCTCAATTTTCAAGAGACCGTCCCGTAATGAAAATGTCACACATGCTGGATCCCCACACAGCAGCCAGCGTGTGTCTATCAACAGCCAAGCGTCCTGTTCATTCATTGTGAGCCAGCTAAAAGCCTTAAATGTAAAAATGTAAATGCAACACTTCAAATTAACAACCAAAAATATTAAAATTGAGTAGGCTGCCGCTCAGATAGTGACTTATCCTGTTTTCCTAACCAGCCCCTCAGTAACTTCAGCCCGTGGGCGGAGACCGCATTATACGCCTTCGTAATACTCCTTTCCATGTAAAACCCTCTGTTATTTTAAAAAAAACACACGGGAAGCTAATGCACTATTATTAGCCCGCGCCACCGCAGGGTTAGCGTTCCTATATTATCTAGCTACTGTACTGCAGCAGTTTGGCTGGCACTGATAGGTTAGCATGAGTGGGAAAATCCTTGTGCATTATAAGTGCTTATCAGCGGCTGTGTCGTTCAGATAGTAACATGTGGAAAAATGCACAGGGGGCGGTGTTAGCTCTATTCATAAACTTCCCGGGCGCTGTATGGTTCAGTTTGGTTTGGTGAACAGAACCTATACCCCAAACATGGAGACATGATTACACACAGAAACACTGCTTGTTGCTGCTGAAATGGTACATTTTCACTTAATTTTAGCTCATTAAATTGGTTGCTTTGATAGGTTGGTAGAAGGCTTCCACCAGTAAAACAAGCTTGGTACTGAAATATATATTTTCACTAAATTTTAGCTCATCAAAGAGGGTGATTTGATAGTTTGGTGAGGCTCCCACCAGCAAAACAAACTTGCTGGTACTGAAAAGATGTATTTTCAGTAAATTTGAGCCGACTGAAAAGGATACTTTGATAGCCTAGCTTAGCAGAAGGATTCCATATATAAAGTAATCTCCTTGGTACTGAGAATATGTATTTACACTCAATTTGAGTTAATTGAAAAGGATACTGTGATAGTTTATTAGAGGGCTTCCATGGGTAAAGTTAGCTTGTTGGTGCTGGAAATGTATATTTTCACCAAATTGTAGCCCATTACAAAGTTAAAATAGGATGTTTTTTTTTTTTAGTTTGGTTTAAGGCTCCCTCAGTGGGATTTAGCCTTTGTCCCATGTCTGCATTGAAGGACTTTGGAACGCCCTTCAGCACGTCAGCTGACTTTTGGAAAGGGCCGCGGTGCCATTGTGCTGTTAAGTGCTCTTAGCTTTTGTTATAGTCCTTGTCCCCTCTACCATCCCCTCCCCCCCCTTACCCCCTTCCACAATCCATTTGACACTCTCTCTCTCTCTCTCTCTCCCTCTCTCTCTCTCCCTCTCTCTCTCTCTGAGTCCATTCGCTCTGTGTTGCGTTTGAGTGAAGCTTGGTGAGTAGAAGGTGTCAAAAGCCGTCTGAGAGGCAGCGAAACAAATGAGAGAGTGAGAGTTAAGAGTGAGAAAGCAGCGAGAGGGACAAGATCTCAGGAATCTTAGCATGTGTGTGTATCTGAATCTGCGTGTGTGTGTGTGTGTGTGTGTATGGACCTGCCTTCACTGAGGCGGAGAATCAGAGGGCCCCCCTCAAAAGTGCTCCCATTTAAACCCACTCTGGCCTTCTATCTTCAGATTAGAAAAAAAAAAGAGAACGGCAACACAAAAGGCAAGGGGGGAAAAAATCAATAGTTACACAGCAAAAGTGCTGAACATGAAAGGGTAAATTCATGGCCCTACACTTTCATTTCAGGTTGTACCGTCTCTTCTCTTTCTCCCTCTCTCATTCTTTCTCTCTCGACTGATCTGAAGTGGGAATAAAAGGCAATGGCTGTTCTCTCGGCTGTGTGTGTGTGTGTGTGTGTGTGTGTGCGCGCGCTGCAGTTTAATGTCGAGCCGGTGCCCCTGCGCTCGGGGCGGTTTCCAGCGTGTCAGGCTGCCCGTGGTGATGACCCTTTACAGGGAAATGGCACAGAGAGAGCAGTCACATTTACACTGACATTTTTGCCATCACCTATGGCTATGTCAACAGGCCTGATCCCTCCCCCTCTACAGCCAGCAGTGGATGGGACTCACTCCCAACACACAGCAGCAGCAGAGGAACACACACACACACACACAAAGAAAACATGAGCATACACACAGGCCAAGACACAGATACACACATATATGTACTAAGGCTCGATTGATTTCTTTCTTCCGATACCGATGTTTTAACACTGAACATCTTTAAATTTAACCATTTTCCTGCCAAGAAAGTAGGAATTTTAAAAGCCTCTGAAACAGCATTGAGCCCATCATGGGACACTAAAACTCTCCATTGAAACTAATGACATTCCTTTAGTGTTAGCAGCTCTTTGAGGCCGGGTTGGCACCTTGCCTATTATTGTAAATGTCAGGATACATAAACTCTTGGATACATTTAAGCCTTTAAATGAAGATTTGATTTGCAAAAAAAAAACACATTATGGAATAAATAAAACAGGCAAAGAAAATCACATTTCTTTGCAGGTTTTACAGGCTGTTTTTATGTAGCTGTGATCAGGAGGAACTGCCTTCATATCAGAGGTTGACTGGACAATAAATTCATAAACAGGCCAACATTTATATCAGCATAGACATGCGTGATATATCAGATATATCAGCAAACCAGTATATCTGTCTAGCCCTAGTATGGCATGTATGGTATCTGTACACATGCATGCATTCACCCACACACTTGCTCACACGCAAATGCGGAACAAAAGGAAACGCACACACACACACATCCACATACTGTACATTCACATGCAATATGCACACTGACGCACAGAAACGCACACACACACTCAAGCGAAAGCCCCATATTTCCCATTGATTTACAGCTTAGAGACACGTGTTATTTTAATTAGCTAATAAACAGGAGGAACGTCCGTTTCTTTAGAACAGCTTGTTGTCAGCAAAGCACATTTGCGTGTCATTTTGCCTTTTGATCTTCTGAATATCAGATCATCAATTGCCTCAAAGTTGGCTCTCGTGTCACCACAAGAAGTCTCCGGTGAACCCTAATTACAAATACCCCCCTCGTAAATGACTCACCAGTTACTGTGATTATTGAATCTGTCAACGCCGATGCACAAAACTGTCATTATTCAAAATAACCTGC
>NW_027282406.1:0-12500 GCF_046629955.1 Centroberyx affinis | reverse complement strand
CGCCCACTCACTCGCTCACTTAGATACATACTCACTCACTCACTCGCTCACACACTCACTCGCTCACTCTCTCACTCACACACACGCTGCCTGCACACACACACGCGGGGCTGGTACCCGGGCGTTTGCTTCTGTTTTCCTAACTCGCATGGGACGAGCCCCTAGGTTTGTTATTGTAGGCTTTGCTGAACATGAGCCGGTCTTTACAACGGATTGAAAGCATTTGCTTCCAATGAAAATCTGGTCTTAGATTACAGGGCCTCGGCTCTGCTCGCCCCTCTTTTCCACCAGGCAGAGAGACATAGAGGGAGAGAGAGAGAGAGAGAGGGGGAAAGAGAAAGAGTGAGGGGAAGAGGAAGAGAAAGAGAGAGAGAGAGAGAGGGAAGGGTCTATTTCGCCCTGACACAGTAGGCAGAACAAACTGACTTGTTAAGTCCAGGCTGCGTTTGGCTCGGGCTAATGATGTAATTGAAACTCGCAATGTGAGTGTGTTTTTATGCCGAGAGAGGTTTGGGGGTGGGGGGTGGGTGGGGTGGGTGGGGATAGCGGTGTGTGTGTGTGTGTGTGTGTGTGTGAGTGCAGAAGTGTGTTGTGTGTGCACATACATTTACATTTGAAGCATTATCCAGAACGGCTTAAGATGAGTATAAGCTGCTTGTGGGTCGGTGTGAGCCGGGAGACGCGCGGCTGTCGCAGGGATCAGACCTGTGACCTCTCGGTGACGGGACGCTCGCCCTATAACCGCCGGGCCGACCCATGTTGCCGTATGCTCGCGTTACTAATGTGTGCAGCGGGTGCCGTTTTGCTATCGCTATCACGTCGTCTAGGAAAACGAGCCCTTGTTTTATCCCTCCCCCACACTCCTCGCAGCATCACCTCCACTTCTGCGTGAGGATTCATTAAAAAGCCTTCAATACGTGTGTGCATATGTATCTCCTTCTGCCAGAACAGTCAGGGAGAGAGAGGGAAAGAGAGAGAGAGAGAGAGAGCTAGAGAGAGAGGGAGAGAGCGCGAGAGCTAGCCAAGAGTGGTGTTTCGTATGGATCGTCGAGAGCCTGTCTCTCTCCTAATGGTGTATATAATTCAGGTGCCCTCCAGGCATGCTTTCAGGAATTCTTTTGCCTGAGGTAATGGGGAGCAAAGGCCCGGGTTTTAGGCCCTTGATTATTCCATTGATGCGGCAGGCTGGAAAAAAGTCATCTCCAACCGGATTAGTGCCAACATCCCCATTAATTATCGATGAATCGGGGGCTTAGGGTTTAGCTAGGTGCTGGGTGTCGCCCTCTGCAAGTTAGCGGAGCGAAGGCCCGCTCGAATGCAGTTATCTACCCAGCCACAGTGAATAGACCCAGAAGCTTTAGAAGTGCTTTGTGTGTAATCAATAAATAACTGGATCCAATTCTGTGCACTGCTTCAGCATTTTTTTTTTTTTTTTTTTTTTCCCGCTCCTTCCCCTCTTTGCCAGTCGGGGAGAGGCGGCGCGGGACAAAAGTGAGTTATCCAGCCATTGAAATTTCTAGCAGTGAGGGTGCCACTTGTTTACCTCGCCTCATGTTTCTTTTATGATTATGGTTTTCATTGAGGGCGGCTCTCTTTTTTTTTTTTCTTTTTTTTTTTTTGAGTGGGCTCGCATTTTTGAATAATGATAATAACAATTAGGCTTTTCACGGCCACAGATGGGGAAGAGCCTCTTTCTCTCCACTGGAGCTGTATAGAATGCGTATAGTAATTGGGTAGTTTTGAATATGTGCAGTGTGCATGCATGTGTGTGTGTGTGTGTGTGTGTGTGTGTGTGTGTATGAGTCTGTATGGGTTCATGTTGTTGTGTCTGAATGCAGAGAAAAGGCCCGCAGAGCGCCTTCCTTTCGCTTTTCCCCTCAGCGCTCAAACACTCTAAGCTGTCTCAGTGTTCCCCTTAGGTGAGGTTAACTGGCCTTAATAGAGCCTTATCGAAGCCCTACAGGTTGCTGTAAGCAGCCATGACGCCATTGTTATGAAAAGCAGCTAGCTTTGTTAGCGCTGTTTGTGCCTCTGACTTCCTTTTTTTCCACCCCCTTTTCCCTTTTATTTGCCGCCTTCCCCCTCCTCTCAACCTCCCCTTTTGTAGTGCCGTGTTACTCTTTCCACCTCAGGTAAAATGGCAGAATGCGCCGGGGCGACGCTTCAATAACTATTTTCCCCTTAGGATAATAAAGACTAAATCTCTCTGTCATTTTCAATTCTGCGCGGGCTTGGATGGGAGAGTGGGGAAATGCGACCTTACAAGTCCTTTGTGCTCCCCTTCCCTTCTCTCTTTCTCTCAGAAAGATGCGAGCGCTCGCTGTGTCTTCAAGCGGCGGGGGGAGAAAAATGAAAGGCAGGGTTATTTATAAATGTATTAAAAATGAATGCATTTCTGAGGTGCTGTTTTCCAGCCATTCTCTGCTCGCCATTGTTGTCTCTGTATACCCCTCCGTCTGTGCATACAAAGCCCTCCAGAATTCCTTCGAAATCGTATTTATTCCCTTTGAACGCCAAGCCGCGGCGAATTCAGGAAGTAAACAAACTGTGTGTCTGATCTCCGGCGTCTCTTCCTGTTTCCCTTGTCATGTGACAGGTGATGGCCTGGACAACAGCGTGGCTTCGCCCAGCACAGGGGACGACGATGACCCGGACAAAGAGAAGAAGCGCAACAAGAAGAGAGGCATCTTCCCCAAGGTGGCCACCAACATCATGAGAGCGTGGCTCTTCCAGCACCTAACAGTGAGTCGGATGAAGCGGGTTTTTGTTCCCGGTCTCTCTGCCTTTCACGTCACGTGTGCGCACTGAACCTCACTTCTCAGCCACAGGCTCTTTCGCTCTTACACATGCACACACAAAATACATTCACACACACAAACGCACACACTTACCTCAGACGTAGACAATTCAGACTCACACACACACACACACACACACACCACCAGACCCGCTCTCCCAGCTCGTGCGGCGAACACTTCAAAGACGTGGGCTTGTGTAATCTGCTGGCGATCTCGGCGGCCCGCGCTCTCGCTCCTCATCTGGTGAAACTGAATAAGCTTGAAGCCAAGGAGAGACGCCCCCCGGCCACAAGCGGCGTAGATACATGGATGAACCTTATTAAGAACAAATCTGTCATTATTTAAAGGTCTGCGGTTTGGGTTTATTTTCGCTCAATAATAGCTGGGAATGCTACCGCTGTTAGCGCGTGCTAGTACCAGTTTGGAGCATTACGAATTGTGTGGGGGGAAAAAAAGCGTGGGAAACGTTTACTTTCACATTAGAAATTGGCAATGTTAACTGCTGAGAATGTAGCCAGTGGTAAAAAGAACTTAACCATTTCAGTCTTTACATTTTAAAACAGTGATCAATCCACCAGCCATGGCTAGCTTTACAGTCCTGAAATTATGACACTGTCTAGAGTTAATATTTGCCACAGGAAAGAAGGAAAGGAATACATGGAAACTTCCTAATAAGCTTAAAGTAATGATAACTATACTGTAGTTGGGTAGCACTTTTTTTAGCATAACAAAATAATAATTTGACACTTTGTCCATCCCTGTAGGGAAATCCTCTGGTTCATAATAACACTATTCAAATTACATCCTCAACATTGGATTAAATCCTTCCTTTAACGGCATATTCTATGGATATTAGATGGAAAGCAATTCAAATTTGACAATCTTTCCTGAGTTTTGCAGTGAGTTAGGTTGCTGATTATACCTTTAATCTGGTAATCATCAGTAATATGTTAAGGAATTATATTTTTGCATGCCGCCCCTCCACAGGGAGGTCAGAGGTCAGAGTCAGTGACAAAACAGAGCTGGTGGGGATTCAGTATCTGAGTCCGTCTCCCCGCTCGCTGCACCACCCTGCTGCCTCCAGCTACAGCCGATAGTGGGTGTCATTGATGTGGTGGGAGCTTTGATGGCCCCTCGTAGGTCCTCTGTTCCTCTCAACACAAAGCAGCATGAGCCTGAGGACAGAGCCACCTAACTCCATATGATCAACAGCACTGGGCAGTAACACATTACTGAGTACAACAAGGTAGATGTAACCTGTTAGTGTGAAAACACAGCAGTCAGATTAGATGCTTACAACAGAAGGAATTTGTTGGCATTTGTTTGATTATCCAACACATACTGTGCAATTTTCACACTTGGAACAATGATTGTTAATCGGTTTAGAAGAATAGATGAATTAGATGAATAACACCAGTGCCAGTGATCTAGGTTTCACACTGTAACGTTTGTACTTTAACAATGGGTTAGGGTTAGTAAATGTTAAAAACAAATGTTAAAAAATGTAATAACATACTGCAAGATGATTGGGAAACATGTAAACTAGACAGAAATAAATGGGCTCCAACTCTAACTGAAACTACTATTCCACAACTGCATATTCTATGGATGTTAGATGCAAAGCAACTGAAAAGTAGCTGAAAACAATAACAATCTCTACTGAGTTTGGCGTTACAGTGAATTAGATTGCTGACTGCAATTTGAATCAGGTGCCATGTTAAGGAAATCCATCTTGAAACTGGCTTCAACCAGCCGTGTGTGTGAAACATTTTTGTGTATGTCAGGAGTTTGTGGAGAACACGGTGCAGTTTGGCTGAGTGGGCGTTGGTTTGAATTGCACAAGCCAACAGGGAGGATGCCGGTGAAAGTAATGTGGTTGCTGGATTGTGGATATTGCATGGGCCTGACTTTTTTATTTATTTATACCTTGCCTTTGATGTTGATTGTTCTGCATTGCACAGTATGTTTCTGGCTTCCTGACAGTGTTAAATCAGAGGAACTTTTACTATTGCATACATTGTAGTGTGGTACGTAGGCAGACATGTACAGTATATACATATATATATAGAGAATACACACACACACACACACTCACACACACACACATCTTACCCCCCCTTCTCGCTCTTTTTCTTTCTCTTCTCTCCCCGTTCCATCTGCAACTCAGAAACCACCTCCTTCCCAAACCAACCACCCGCTCCCCATCACCGCCCCCCCTTACATACACACACACACACACACACACACACCTCTCCTCCGACTCTCTGACCTCACCCCAATCCACCACCCCCCACCCCCTTCTCCCTCCCACAACCCTCCGGGGCCACAGAGGAAAGGTGTTTGAAACATACACACATCCTGTCTGTGGAAATACAGTTCAGCACACACAGCACACACACACGTCCAGTAAACACACACACACACACACACACACACACACACACACACACACACACACAGTAACACACCTACTGTGTCATATTACACCTTGGGTTGGGCTTATGGGAGGCTTCTGCGCTGTTACATCTCAAACAGTGGGAAGGGTATAAGTGAGTGTCAGGGGACAGAGGGAGGAGAGAAGAAGAAGAGGAGGAGGAGGAAGCGAGGAGGAGAGGAGGGGGATAAGGAGAATCCATCAACCATCTCCTTCTTCTCCTGAGCGCAAGGGAAGGAATGAATTGGGGAACTACACACACACACACACACACACTGATAAAAGGGATTTAGAATTTTAACATCAATAAATCATTAGTAGAATCAGATTGGCAGCCTCTACTGGCCTCTAATCTGCATTTTATAGTGTGTGCCACCAAGTCGGATTTGGCGGGAAATCTGCTGGATTGCTTTACGGCACAAAATAGGAAGAGGATGGAGCTAAATATAAAAATGGAGTTAAAATAGAGCTAAAGTTCACAGAGTTTCTGATCGTAGCGAGTGAAAGGCCGATAGAAAAATCACTTTCAACATGTTTGTCCTCTTCAGTAAAGGCAAAGAGAATGTAAATGTAGGCAGAGAGACACCAGAGAGGGGGAGAGGGCACAAGTAGCAACAATTATGGGTTTATGGGAAATGTAGTCTTCTTTTTGAGAAACACTGGCACTAACAATACCACTGGTGTGAGACAGAGGCTACCAATCGTCTTGACCATGGTCTCATTTGTTTACGGTAATCGTGCCAAAAATATCACCATTAATTAGATCATGATATATTGATGTTTAAAAATGCTACAAATAGCACCTTTAATGCAAAACATATTGAAGAGAGACAGACAGAGAGAGAGAGAGACACACAAGACAGAGAGAGACATACAGAGAGAGAGAGAGAGAGAGAGAGAGAGAGAGAGATACAGAGAGAGAGAGAGAGAGAGGAGAAGCGTAGAGACTTATTCTGTCTCTCTGCTGGTGGAAACATACTGTAAGCAATGGAGAGCTGCAGCTGAAGCATGGCATCATCAGCTGGCCTGCCTTTGTTTCATGGAGGGGTGGATGATGATGATGAGTCTGGCCTCTTAGAGATAGACACGATGCCAATTAGGCACACACACACAGATGCATGCACAAACACACACACACACACACACACACACACACACACACACACACAGATAGTGCTATGGCACCAGGCAGACCTGAATAAAATCAGTCAGAATCATTTTATTCTTCAAGGACAAGGAATTTGACACTGATGCAGAGACAACAAGACCTCAAAAAACAGACCAGAATAGGACAAAAACACAATAGAATATAATAGAATAGAATAGGAGTTTGGATACCCACCCCCAGCCCATGGTGTGTTTGTTGGTATTCGCCCTCCCACTTTCGAGCCACATGGGAGCTCCCATTGTGCCGGAGCGGAAGGGGAAGGTGGGTGGCAAACTGGGGCTGCGACTGCACCAGCAGGGTGGGAGGTGGGAGACTGGGAGCCATGGGATCCACAGGGATGAACAGGTGCAACAGTCTCTCTCTGTTAAAACAAAAAAAAAAACAGATCCTTTGTTGTGGTATTAGAACATTTTTTTTAAAGATTATTTTGGAGACATTTATGCATCTCCGCTTTCAGGATGCACCTAATTTCCCATTTCTTATTCCGAAATAAGAGGAAAAGGTGTTAAAGGAGAGAGTTCTGTGACTGTACATTACTATGGATTTAATTCATGTTGCATTATCTTAAAGGCATTTAGCTGATGTTGTTATCCAGAGAGATTCTCAACCTTTTTCATATCAAGGACCCCTAATTTAGTCCACATTTGGGCCTTGGACCCAAATATGCAAATATTTTTATTGTTAGATATGATTTTGTCCAGAATCCCATGACTATCTGTATTGTAGGTAGAGAGATAACAGAGAAACTATGATCAAAACAGTCATTCTTCTACATTTTCTAATTGTGTTAACTTCTTGTAAATGAAATAATGCTGAAGTATAACAATTCATAAATTTGCTTGGGACCCCCTGGAACCCCCCTCAAGGACCCCTGGTGGTCCCCGGACCCCACGTTGAGAAGCACTGCCCTAGATCACTGGCAGTACCAGTGGTTAGAAGTGCCAGGGCCAAAGCCACAGCGCCTCAGATGTAACAAATATTCCTGTGTGCCAAAAACAACAATGCAGGAAAAGATGGAACATTTTTAGGTAGCACTTCAGCTGCTATTGTACCACTTCTTTCCACTGAGTGATCGGTAGAGTGACGGATGTTGCAGTTGGGAAGATGACGACAGTCGCGGCTCGTTGACTTCTCTCCCACACGCCCAGTGAGCTCATGTGCCGTCCGCGGCGCTTGTGGGACAAGTTCATCGGAAGAATTTGGCCGCGCTGACTTGGAGCGACTACAGAACGATGGCGTTTACTGCCCGCCGCCGATGGTCAAACCGTGCTGCCCGCTGCCAGCTTCGACATGCAGCTGTAAACTTGTGGTGGAGAACCAAAAACAAAACGGGCCTCCTCCGCTCGTTTCCTCACCTCCTTTTGTTGTTTGTTTTCTATGGGTAACCTCAATTTTCTGTGGATATCCTCAGTCGATTAATAGTGGGTTTTATGGTGCATTTGATAAACAAATACGTAAAAATGCCTCTCCCAAATTCTCTAATTCACATTTGGATCTGCTGCAAGCAGACGAATGTATACTTGTGAATATTGATCTGACGTGCTAATGATTTTTTCAGGAAATGACTCAGTCAATATGTCTAAAAAATAATTTAAGTTGTAGAATCAATTCCAAGTTGATTACAACCTTGGAACGACTGATCATTTGACTAATCGACCCTACTGCTTTGTATTACAACCAATATATAGGAACAGGGCATGTGATGAAGAAATAGCTGGTACCCAATCTCTGCTTCCTCCATCCCTCCTATTGTGCAGTTGTAGTCGACCCCCGCCCCCCCCCCCCCTCCCCCTCTTCTTTTCTTCCCCTCTGGTTTTCACCCTCCTCTTCTCACAAATGGTATTTTCTTGTTTAATTTAACAAGAAATGAGTAGTAAATGAAAGCTCAGGCCTCAAATCCCCAGCGCGCCCTGCGCTCTGCTCTCCACTCCCCTATGAAAAGGCAATTTGTGAAATTATGTGATAGAGTAATTAGATGGAATTCACCCCCCACCACACACACACACACACACACACTTACACCACCACCACCACCACCACACACACCCCCCCCCCCCCCTCCTGCTTAGATTGTTGCCATGCTGAAGTAGGGGTGGTGTGTGCATGTGTGTGTGTGTGTGTGTGTTTGTGTGTGTAGAAAGGAAGGGCAGGGGGTTTTGGCATTCAGAGTGTTAGCATCGGTATATTAGCCTGGCAGACTGAGACACACACACACACACATTATCACAAACACTCCCTCTTTCTGGCTCTCCTCCCCTCCTATTTGTACACAGAGTCAGTGTAACGAGGGGCAGCCGTGATCGCAGCTCATAAAAAAAGCCAACCCGCAAACCCTCAATGAGCCGCTTTCCCCCCCCCCCCCTTCCCTCCCTCCCTCCCTTCTCCCCTTTAAAAACGTGTAAAATGCAGAGAGAGAGAGAGAGAGAATATAAAAAAATCCAACTGGAAGGCATAATCCCCCGTTAATACAATTAGAGTCTAATTTAGCCGCTCGCGTACACAGATGTAGCCGAGCCGGGGGAGCGCCTTCTCCCCCCCCCCCCCCACTGGAAACGTTCTTTAACACAGCAGCGTGCAGTGGGGGTTTTGAGCAGAAACAGGTGTGAAAAGCGATATAATTCATTTCTGCGCTGGCATAGGAGGCCAGGAGCCTCGCGGTCGCTGGGCGCTGGGTGCTGGGCGGTGGAGGGGGATCCAGACGAAGGGAGAGAGGGGGTGAGAGGAGGTGACGGACAGGGGGGGGGGGGGGGGGGTAGAGGGGGGGGGGGGGGGGTTCGTGCCACTCGTAAAGGGTCAGATATTTTTTCCCCCCCCTGAATCCTCACGGTTAAGGCCGGGATTGAACGGAGCAGAGCGGAGCAGAAGTGAGTAGAATCGAACAGAACAGAATTCAGTTTTATTGTCGAACTACAGCAGGTTGGAGAATAGTTTTCTGTTGTTTGGATTAAGGTGGTTGCTTTGATCAAGGTTCATGTTTAAAATTTTGTCTCCATCTTTGTTGCTCAGCCTCATCGCTGTGGTATTTCTGCACTGCACTTCCCTGAGATCGCCTGTCAATCAAACAGTGTGGGCGGAGCTTGGATTTTCTGTTGATGCAGTTTGAGTTTCTCTTTTCTCTGTCTGTTCAGTCATGGCGGCTGTCGCTGCTCATGCTAACTACCCACTTCTTCTTCTTCTTCTACTGTTGATTCCAAACAAACTGGAAATGTAAAAACGCCAGAGACACCGGTTGTTTAGAGCAGTGGTTCTCAACATGGGGTCCGGGGACCATCAGGGGTCCTTGAGGGGGTTCCAGGGGGTCCCCAGCAAATTGATGAATTGTTAAACTTCACCATTATTTCATGTACAAGAAGTTAACACAATTAGAGAATGTGAAGATTGACTGTTTTGATCATAGTTTCACTGTTATCTCTCTACCTACAATACAGATAGTCATGGAATTCTGGACAAAATCATATCTAACAATAAAAATAATCTCAGATGTGGGTTTGAGTGACAGGATCTCATTAAATGGGGGTCCGTGGCCCTAATGTGGACTAAATTAGGGGGTCCTTGATATGAAAAAAATTGAGAATCACTGGTTTAGAGCAGCAAATGGAAAAGCTTTCATGAACTTAGTATCGGTTGAATCACTGTTGTGCGATATCAGTCGGCAACAGAGCAAAACAGACATTTATTTATATGAAAATGTTACTTTCAGTCCTCAGCTTTAAGTAAACTCTAGTCTTATCAGCTCCTGCACTTCTCAGCTAAGAACACAGCAGATATGAAAAGCCTCAAGTAAACAACAGAAGGGAAGGGGAAAAAAAAACTTTTGAGGTCAAAGTTCGCCCCTGCCTCAGATGCCATTAGTCATCGGCTGTTTATTGCCGGAGCCTGGACATGTCAGCGCCCTGGTCACCGACGGCAACCCTGCCGCGCCACGGCAACCCAGACCTGGCGGGGTGTCGTCCTATTGGTCCATCCTGTGTCAAACAAAATATTTCCACATACAAAAATTGGCGCTGTCATCATAATTACAACAGTGAACCCGTGATTTATTTTTTGGAAGATTATTTTTTTAGGCATTTTTTGCCTTTAGTAGACTGTCACAGTAGAGAGAGAGAGACAGGAGATGACATACAACAAAGGTCCCAGACTGGATTTCAAGCCGGGACGTCCTGACATCAGGACGTTACATGGCATGCGCCCCGGCCAACTGAGCCGCCAGGATGCCCCAGTAACCCCAAAAACTGAGAAATATACCAGCGGCCTGGCAGAAACCGGGCTAAAAAGAGGCCGGAATCCCCACTGAGACGGCATCAGCTGACTCCTTATATCTGTGTTTTTATTCATTCATTCATAAACGACAACAAGGGCTTAATATCCATCTTGATATTTGTAATGTAATATAGCGGCCTATGTGGCCTGATGTCTCCGATTAGGTCTTAATTCAATGTAAGTGGCAGTCAGAATCTTAGGCGCCACCGCATTAGGATTTCAAAGAGATCCTCAGAGACGACAGACAGACAGATCTGCCAAAGGCCTGGCGTGACAGTGTGACCAGACAGAGGGAGAGAGGGAGCAAAACAAGAGAACAACTTAGTCTTATTCTCAGCGTTTTTATTCGGTTTCTCATATTTTAGTTCTGGGGGTTGGAATTGGCTTTGGGCTGTGTGTGTGTGTGTGTGTGTGTGTGGGTGTGAGTGTTGTGTGTGTGTGTGTGTGTGTGTGTGTGTGTGTGTGTGTATAAGAGGGCATTTGGAAGCAATGACTTGTCCCTACCAATCGGAGGAGTGGTTGGTGTCAAAGAGGAGGCAGCTGAGTCAACCTACCTACCCACCACCCCCAAGACACACACACACACACACACACACACACACACACACATACCGTGCCCCAACCCCCACATTACCCCACACCTTGTAATGAAAACATCATCAATTATCCCTCTTGACAGGCCCAAGGGACCGAAGGCAGACAGCTCTCTTTTGGGGGCTTCTCTTTGTGGACTGACCCTCACACACACACACACACACACACACACACACACTCACACACACACACACACACCTACTGATTGCAACCGTGTGAGCGTATGCATGTTTGTTTTAGTGTGTGTGTATTAAAGGCTGATGACCCGTCTTTTCCAGGAGGGTGGATAGGGGGCCTTGGGAGTGGGAGATAGTAAGACCGGTCCATCTGGTGGAAGTGTAGGAGATGTGTGTGTGTGTGTGTGTGTGTGTGAGTGTGTGTGTGTGTGTGTGTGTGTGTGTGTGTGAGAGGGGGGTGGGGTGGGGTGGTGGTGGTGGTAATGGTAGAGTCCGTATGGCCGGGGCAGAGGGAAGCCATCAGTCCTGACATGGACTCCTGAAAGGCCATCTGTGTCATGATGGATGGGTGGAATGATGGATGGATGAGTAGATGGAGAGACGGATGGAGGGATACAGTAGATGGATAGAGAGACTGATACAAAGCAGACCTGGGGGGGTTGGACCAATATATCAGTTTGCTGAAATCTTGGGGCACTTCACTTTATATCAGCTGCTACATAAAAAACAGTCTTTTATTTTATTTATTTTCAAATTTTATTAATTTAATTGGTGAATAATATCTTTTGCACAGTAGTTCATGATTTTATCCCGCAGTTTCCCTTAGCATTGAATTAGATGCTTTAAAGATTTGCCAACCCATCTAAAAGAATTTCATGAGTTTGGGTTTCAATGGAAAGTTTGATTGTCCCATAATGCTCTGTTTCACCCTGCCAGGGATAACATTTTGGGGAAAATACTGAATACTCAAATTGTTTGAATGATGAAAATGGTCAAATTTCAATATATTGGATATTGGCGCAAAATATCAACTGTCAGTGACTTCCATCCAAAAATATCTGTATTGAATCTGCCTTCAAAAACCAATATTGGCTTAGTTGCACACTACCTTTGTTTTAACTTGCTTTGGAGTGGCAGATAGGTGGGATTTATCACATTGGGACAATTTAGAGTCAAGCTAGACGTCAATCACACAAAAAGTATACAAACTCGTCTTTCAAATACGTGTAATTGTCATATTTGCATATAGCAGATATCTCAGAGAGGTGATCATTAGATGTTGGAGTGTA
>NW_027282405.1:0-135000 GCF_046629955.1 Centroberyx affinis | reverse complement strand
GGGATAGGTGCTGGAATTATTAATGAGGAGCTCATTAATAATACAAACACAAAATGATATATGTCCCTTTAGGGGAAAAACAAAATTTAATGTAACATTCTTAAAATATAGAGAATCCATAAGTTAAGTTACTTGATATCTTTGTTTTTTGTTTTGTTATTTTTTTCCTTTATGAGATTCAAAGTTGAGAGAGAGACTAGGAAGATTGGGAGAGAGAGGGGGGTGACATGCGACAAAGGTCCTGGATCAGATTTGAACCCGCCTTTACACAGTATGTGCCTTAACCCACTGAGTCACCAGGACCAAGATCTTGCTCTGCAATCCAAATGTATTTATTACCGCTGCTCACACTAGAAATAACAAACCAAATATTTTTTAAAAAGCTAGGTAGCTGTTTGTGGAACTGAACATCAAAGTGTGATGCGGCTTGTTTTCCAAAATCCTGCTGCAGAAGGCATCATGATATCGAACGGGTCCCGGAGAAAGAGAGAGGGTTGGACCAGAGTGACTCAGTCCAGCCCAGATTAGGACCTGAGGACAGGGCAGGTCTTAGGGGGAAGACCGCAGGGTTCGGTTGGCTCCAAGCGGGATTAGCCGAGAGGGAGCGGGGCCACCTGGGGGGGGGGGGGGCATAAGTATCAGATAAGCCGGAAGGTACACTACCTACCAGTCAAAAGTTTGAACACACCTGATTGAGTGTACTATGTGTTCATTCTCTTAAAGCAATTTCACTTTTGCTTAAATGCTTGAAATTAGTTTCTTAGACAAATATAAATAGTGAAGTTGATCCTATATGTATGAATTTCTTTCCAAGGCCTTTGCCTTTCCATTAAGGTAAAGGGCGGCTACTTTAAAGAATCTAAAATATAAGATAGTTTTGATTTGTTTGACACTTTTTTGGTCACTGCATAATTCCATTTGTGCTATTTCATAGTTTTCATAGCTTTTCTATTATTCTAAAATGTGAAAAATAGTAAAAAACAACAGAAAATGCGGTGTTTTCCAAACTTCCGAAAACGCCTTTTGGTGGTTTTGGGCGGTCACAGCAGTTACATATAGTTTTTGTCCAAAGTGTTGCGGCTATTCTGCCGACTAATTGGAGTCAGTTACTCAGTGGGGTGCGTGAGGCCCCCCTCCCCTCCCCCCTCCCCCCATCCCCTCGCCGCGGCCCGGGACCCGGGACCGGGGCGGTGACGAAGTCCTTAAGCCCCCGCGGTGAGGCTCGCTGCTGAGATCCTCCTTCCTTGAGCCGCTTAAGGAAAAAGGGCATCCCCCCTCTCCGCCCAGCTTCCTTTCTCTCCTCCGTCGCTCTTTCTCTTTGGCTATTCATCCCCACTCTTTCAGCGTTCCCTCCCTCTCTCCCTCTCTCCCTCTCTCCCTCCCTCCCTCTCTCGCTCGCTCGCTCTCTTCCTTCCCTTGCCCTGATTGGGATCTGCAGTCAAGCGGATTAACACATTCTGGCAGGAGAGGCAAGCTGCCCACACACACACACACACACACACACACACACACACACACACACATACACACACATACACAGACATATATACAGGCAGCACGTGCATCTCCGGGAGAGGCTGTGTGTGTGCATATGCATCTCCTTTCAGCCTTGCACTAGAGTGAAGGAATGTCTAACTGTGTGATGAATACTGAGTGCGCGCTCGGACACACACACACACACACACACACACACACACACACACACACACACACACACACACACACACACACACACACACACACACACACACACACACACACACACACACACACACACACCTCTCAGTGTGGATTTAAGTGCTTCTGAGCATACAGGGACACGGCTATGTGCCTGTCCTGTACATGCGGGGTTACATACAGTAAGCATAACACGCATGAGTGTGTGTGTGTATGTGTGTATGCTTGTGTAAGTGTGTGTGTGTGTGTGTGTGTGTGAGTGTGTGTGCCTGCGTGACTGTATCCACACTTCATAATTTATACTCAAAAGCACTTGCTTGGAGAGACTCGCGGAGGCAGAGCGGCAAATGGGCACATTCTGTGACTATCCGATTATCCTCTCTCCCTCTCTCACTCCCTCTCTCTCTCCCTCTCTCGCCCTCTCTCTCTCTCTCTCTCTCTCTCTCCACTCAGCACATCTCAGCTCTGCCCTAGACCAGCAGTGTTCCACCATGTGCCATCATGCAGGTTTTCATCCCAACCAAACACTACATGCAGCAGCTGACTTCACTGATTACTTCCTCCTTTCCGTTTTAATAATCAGTGAAATCAGCTGCTGAAGTGTTCGGTTGGACTGCAGACTAGAGCTGCATAATTAATCGTAGATAATCGTATATTGTGTTTTCAAGTTTTGTCGATTAGTGATTATGTAATTTTGCGATACTGAAGTGTTTGTTATATTGTCAATTCCCCTGAAAGTCCCCATGTGGCACATCAAGCTCTTCCAACATGTGACCAAAACAAAAGATGCATTAGCAGGCAGAGAAACCTTACATAGACTTAAGTAATAAGTAATCAATTATTTATCATTAGAATTTTGTAAATACGGGCCACAATAAGAGTGAGACAGCGGGAGTGAAAGCAAGACTTTCTTTGAGAAATACTGCAGTGAAAAAAGTGAGAAAGTGAAAATCTACACTACCAGTCAAAAGTTTAGACACGACTGAGTGAATGTTCTGTGTTTTTCATTCTCTTAAAGATATTTTGATCTAAAGGCTTCTGCTTAAATGCTTGAAATGTGTTTCTTAGACAAATATAAATAGTGAAGTTGATCCTATGTATGAATTTCTTTCCAAAGCCTTTTGCCTTTCCATCAAGGCAAAGGGCGGCTACTTTAAAGAATCTAAAATATAAAATAGTTTTGATTTGTTTAACACTCTTTTGGTCACTGCATAATTCCATTTGTGTAGTTTCATAGTTTTGATGACTTTACTGTTATTCTAAAGTGTGGAAAATAGTAAAGAATAAAGAAAAATGCGTGTGTACAATAAAATAATTACATTTCCTGAAATATTCGTGATTAATAAGACTGACTCGTGTAGCCCGACTGCAAACTCTCACGTCACGATAGCACTGGACTGAAAACGCTAGATTAACAAGGAAGGTGGAGAAGGGGACAGCTGAGGACAAACGCTGGAGAAACTTGCTGAATGCCTCCTGGCCTAAGGTGGGTGGGGTGGGGGATGTGTGTGTGTGTGTGTGTGTGTGGGTAGGATGGGGGGAGGGGGGCAGGGGTAGGAAGGTGGTATAGGAGCTGATATAGGAGAGGCGCTCCCATGTAGGACACACAGGCAGACAGACACACAATCAAGACGCTCACCAGGCCTGAATATTGTATGAGGCGTGCTCATGGGCCACTGCAGAGCGTGAGAGAGAGAGAGAGAGAGAGAGAGAGAGAGACAGAGAGAGAGAGAGAGAGAGAGAGAGAGAAGAGAGAGGTGGACTTATGCACAACATTCACACACCATACACACACAGACAAATGAACATACATAAAGATATATATATATATATATATATATATAGAGAGAGAGAGAGAGAGAGAGAGAGAGAGCGAGAGAGAGAGAGAGAGAGAGCGAGAGAGAGAGAGAGAGAGATGGACTTATGCACAACATACACACACACATGAACACACATAAAGAGAGAGAGATGGAGATAGATAGATAGATAGATAGATAGATAGATAGATACATAGAGAGAGAGAGAGAGAGAGAGGTGGACTTATGCACAACATACACACACACACACACAAATGAACACAGAGAGAGAGAAAGAGTGTGAGAGAGAGTGAGAAAAAGAGTATGAGAGGGAGGAGAGAGAGAGAGAGAGAGAGAGAGAGAGAGAGAGAGAGAGAGAAAGTGAGAGAGAGAGTGAGAGAGACAGAGTGACACACTTGAAAACACAAACACATGTACGCACACAAACAGGGCCAGTGGAGCTTGAGCTGATGTGGCCCGGAGCAGCCCAACGCCCTGCCACGCAACACACACACACACACACACACACACACACACACACACACACACACACACACACACACACACTTAAGAGCCATCTGCAGCTGGAGATACAGCCAGCCTACAGAAAGGCTTTACCTCTGACACTCTGAGAGACAGAGAGAGAGAGAGAGAGAGGGAGAGGAAAGAAGGGAGATGGGGTAGTGAGTGAGTGAATTAGGAGATTATGAGGAGGGGGAGAGAGAGAGAGAGAGAGGTGGAAGGGAGGAGGGGAAGCGAGCTCAGACGGAGAGAGGCGGTGCAGAGAGACGACAGGAGGCAGGAGGAGACGGGGCCGGACTCAAACTGCTACCTCAGTCTTACCTTCAGTCTGAGTCTGACAGACAAACTGCTTCACCAACACTTTCACTCAGACTTTATTCATTACAGGATAATTCTGCTCCCCCCCCCCCCCCCCCCCTCCCCAAACCTCGGCTGTTATTTTTGATGTCTCTGCTGTAGCAATTGATTTAGACGTTTGTGGGAAGAAGCAACTTGGAAAAAAAAAGAAAAGAAAAGAAAAAGCACAGGAATTACGCTTTAAAGCAGCAGCAGCAGCTCTCAGGCGGGGGGGGGGGGGGGGGGGTCAGGACCCTCGCAAGCGTTTATGAGACGAATCAATGAATGTTTGCAGCCTCCAGGCTTCCTCTAATGATTTCTTGAATAAAAACATCCTGAAAAGGGTTAAAAAAAATCATCATTTGGTGTCAAAGTTTGCCATTCTGTGTGTTTGCAGTGGAGCAGGCATCACTTTGATCTGTGGAGGTGGGGAATCAAAAACAGGCTGAGAACCAATCGTTTGAAATTCATATCAATTTTCGGTGGAACAGTATTGATTATTGCTGATGGGCAACATCACTTTTTGCAATGTGCGATTTCCTTTTATTGTCATTCTACAACGACAATGTGTTCACAGCTCCCTGATGATGCATTGATGCATAAGAAACTGACCAATAATAAACAATAATCTAAGCAGTTAAATAAATAAATAAATAAAATCTGAGTGCATTACATAGTGTGCAAAGTGCATGTCATCTGAAGAGCAACTAATTTAAAAAGTTAAAAGTAGTTAATTTAAAACTTAAAAAACAGTAAAATTATAAATTATTCAAGTAGAGCAGCAGAGGTTTTATTTTGAAACCCTGAAATTTTGTCAATTTTGACTTTGAGTTTGAAATTTGATCTGGAATTCATCAGTAAATATTTCAAAAATATATACGCAAAACCATATTTTATTTCTGCAGGTCTTACGCTGACTCAGGTTTTTAAAAAGGTAACTCATAATATGTTTTAACTTTCATGCCAGTATTCATTTTGTCAGCGTGAAATTATTCAAGTGCCGGCCATCTCATTTTGGAAATGAACGCCGACTTTGCTGCGTTTGTTTTTGTGGAAATGTGATGTTTAAAGTGGGTTTCCGCTTGATTCTGAGTTTCCTTTAGGAAAAATATCTTTCTATTTTACTTGATTTGATTCTTTTAATGCAATGTATTGATTTCATTTTGAAAGGAAGAATTGAGGGAGTTCACTCTCCAAAAAGTTATAGCGCTATACATATTTTTGTCCGGTGAGGCCGACAAAAGGTCTTTTAAGTTGTGATTATCTTTGGAGAGGTAAGGCACACTGAATCGTATACTGGTTGACAGTGTCACCAGTGTGAGAGTGACTACTCAATACCAAGAAGTAACGCTGTGTTTCCTTTAAGGGGGTAAAAATATCTTTCTATTTTACTTGATTTGATTCTTTTAATGCAATGCATTTTGCTTGTTCTTTTATATGAATTTTATCTCTTTATCTGTCTTTTATCTGCCTTCTATTGATGTAAAGCACTTTGAGCTGCATGTTGTGTATAAAAGGTGCTATACAAATAAAGGTTATTATCATTATTATTATTATTATTATAGAAACAAGAGAGTGTTGGTGACTGTGGGTCGCCAGAGCGGCCAGCATTAGTGTCTGATCATGGACTCTTCTGTTGCACCACACGCACTAACAAGTGAAAATATTCCAGCTGCAAACTGAGATAGCGCTTCAAGTCGACGCTCCATATGAGGCCTTAAGTGCCGCGCTGCAGTGTACACGGCTCGCTGAATCATACCTAACCATCTCGTGTTCAATTCATGAGTGGGCCATTATGTAGAAAAGGGTCAGCAAGGCATGTGAATGTGCTCCGTGTTCAAAGCTTTTTCCCGCAGGAGGAGGAAGGAAAAATGTAAAAAAAAAAAAATGTATTCCCATTCCCATACAAAAAAAAAAAAAAAAATGGAATATGCCCCAAAGGATCGTCCTCACACCTTCTCTCCTAACCTCTTAACTAACCTCTCTCCCTCTCTAGTAAGTATGCTAATGAAGACACTGGTATTTTTTTATTCAGCCTCTTCGCTAGGCTCCTCCTTTATCTGGCGGCCATTTCGTGCCGCGGTGGTTTCCAATGGGTTCCAGGCTTGTTCCTCTGGGTTGTTGTTGTTGTTGTTGGAGAGCTCCCTGGTTATTGGTGGGGCCGGTGCCAGAAGGGGGGGGGGTGGGGGGGTTAGGCCCAGCTGTCCCTACCTCTGCCCTCCCTACATGCTACTGGGCACTAGGCCAGAGTGTGGCCATAAACACACAAGACCACACTGGACTGGACTGAAGAACTCTGGACTGGACGGGACTGGACTGGACGGGACTGAAGTAAAAAACTCTGGACTGGATATTAGACTGGACCAGACTCACTGGAAGCAATTTAGCCTCAAGTAAACCAGACCGACCTGGATTGGATTGGATTACATTGGACTGGTCTGCACTGGTTTGGTTTAAACTGGACTAGACTGGCTGCACTGGTCTGGAGTACACTGGAATGGACTGGACTGAATGAAGGCAATACAGACTGGATTAGACTGGAAGTAATTTATTCAATTAAACCAGATCGACCCGGACTGGACTGTATTGAGTGACATTGTTCTGTATTGAACTGCTTTAGATTAGACAGTTTAGATTAGATTAGACTGGATTGGACTGATTACAGTGGTCTAGTCAGGACTGGACTAGACTAGAAGAAATTCAGGTTTAGTTTAGGCTTGACTTGATTTATCAAGCCTTGATAGACTGGATTGGAGTAGGGCTGAACGATTTTGAAAAAATATCTAATTGCGATTATTTTGACTGATATTGCAATTGCGATATGATTTGTGATATTACAGGGAATGATCATTTTTACATCTTTATTCTAATTTTCATTGAAAAACGTATTAAAATGATTATGGTGGGATTTTTGCGGGGATCTGTACCAAACAAAGAGGTTTTCTTTAGTCTGTAGAATATGATGTGTAGGCCAGGACATCTCTGCAGCACCACAATATTTCATTTAAAATGGTATTTTGACACATTTCACCTTTAACAAATATTGCGCCTCCTGCGATTTGACAATTGCAGTAGGCCATATTGCGATTTCGATAAAATTTTGATTAATTGTTCAGCCCTAGATTGGAGCTAATTAAGACTGGATGAGTCTGGCCTGGAATAGATTAGATTAGTTTTGATGAAACCTTCATGATTCCTGAGGGGGAAATTGGGTCATTGGAGCAGCAGCAGCAGCAAGAAGTAATAGGATACATCAACAAAGAATAGGATATAAAAATGAATATAGGAAATTGGGGCTATAGAAATACACTCAACCGACACTTTCTGACACATTAAGTAGAAAATGTGCAACTGAAAATGTGCAAAAAAGCATCAAGTCAACGAGCTGGACTTTGTTTCCATCTTGACGAAGGCCCACATGGTCACAGTCTTACATTTAATTCAACTTTTTGGAAGTCCAGGACTCGTTTCACATTACCCTCGGTCACCCCCCGCTCCCCGCTCCCCCCTCCCCCCTCCCCCACGCGTTACCTCGATGATGTCGGCGTTGGTCCGGCTCTCGTGCGGCTCGTTGTACTCGGTGTACTTGAGCAGGACCTTGTCCATGTCGGTGCTGGCGTACTGGAACAGCTTGTTGGAGTGGTTGAAGATGATGAGGGCGATCTCGCAGTCGCACAGCACGCTCAGCTCGTAGGCCTTCTTCATCAGACCGAACTTCCGCTTGGTGAACGTCACCTGGAGGGAGAGGAAGAGAGAAAGAGGGAAAGAGGGGAGAAGGGGGGAGGAGAGGGAAAGGTGGAGAAGGAAGGATGAAAGCAAGGAAGAAAGACAAAAAAGTTAGGAGTTAGGAAATTGGAGAGAGAGCTTTTATATAAAGAGAGCGGTTATAAAATGCCAGTGATAGATCAGTGTAATAAAAAAACAAATATTCAGCAAATCTTTTATGGTTTAAAAAATTAAAGCAATAGTCCTCATTTTCATATAAATAAATGTCTGTTTTTCCACTCTCTGACACAACAGTTCAACCTATATCCGGTTCATAAAGCTTTTCCACTGTCTGCTCTAAACAGCTGCTGTCTGGTCGCTCTTTCCTGGGAAAAAAGGAAGCTCCGCCCACACTGTTTGATTGACAGGTGATCTCTGGGAAGTGCAGTGCAGAAACAACACAGCAATGAGTGCTGAGCAACAAAGATGGAAACAAAAATCCAAAAAATAAATAAATACCTCACGGATTACCACTTTAAATAATAATAATATTTAAATGTTATTCTTTCGGCAAGCAATCTAGTTTATTGTTCTAATACTGACACAATGTCTACTATTATGCCAAGTGTCACATAAGGAGCAGTATGAGTGGTTGGTTTTTGGTTTGTGCATTAATATTTATTTAACCGTTTCATTTAAAATCAGTTATTCGATCACAGGTGTGCATTTGTCTTTTACTGAGTATTTTACAGCGGCTTTAAACGTTACTCAGTTACTCCTTTACTCCTCTCTTTAAACGTTAATCAGAACCAATCAGGGCCAAAACTACCAGACCAAGTTAGTTAGATATTCGGCAGGTGAGGGTGGAGAGGGATTGTATGGGTTTTGTACTCGGTGGAAGTTGGCATAAGACAATTATCACTAATAAAAAATTGCTTTTAATCATCGCTACCGCACATTTGCATTGAATTCCTCTGCTGTCTACTTTTTAAAAGTTGCCTCTCATCACTCCACTTCTGTGTTTTTCGTTGGTGAAATGAAAGTGGAACTATACAGGAGGTGTTGGGTTCAGACGATTGTAAGAAAGTATGTCAGCAAAGAGTTTTTCAGATGATACACTTACAATACAGAGAGCATCGAAACGTGATATCTTTCTCTCTCTCAATTTTACACTCTCTCTAGGTCACACTCTCTCTCTCTCTCACACACACACACACACACACACACTGTGAAACTGTCTTTTTCTCTTTCACACGTACTCTCTCTCTTTTTAAGTCACATATTCACTTCCTCATTCCTTCCATATTAAACACACACTCCCTCCCTCTCTCTCTGTGTCACACTCTTCTCTCACTTTCTCTTTCTCTCTCTCTCTCTCTCTCTCCATGTCACACACTCTCTCCTTGTCTTTTTCTCTTTCACACACACTCTCTCCCTCTCTCTTTTCCCACTCTCAATTCCAGTCAATTCAATATGCTTTATGGGCATGAATGTTACACAAACAGCATTGCCAAAGCGTCGATTACAATATTGAATGTGATGGAATTTAAGACGAAGTAAAAACTGAGACACTCTCTTTCTCTCCCTCTCTTTCTATATATCACACACACACACACACACACACTCTCCCTCCCTCTCTCTTTCTATCTCTCTCTCTCTCCATGTCACATAGACTCCCTGCCTCTCTATTTCTCTTTCATATACACACTCCAGTTCTCTCTTTCTGTGACACACTCTCCCTATGTAAAACACTCACACACACACACTCACACACTCTCTCTCTTTCACACACACACACACACACACGCACACACACAGATCTTGTATAAGCCCCCACAGTTGTGAACAAGCAGCGTACAAGTGGGAGTGCTGCTGGAGCGCCGGGTCCCTCGGTGTCTGCTGGTTGGTTTTAGTAGCGCTTCCCTGCTATACCGGCTGGTATTTACAATACAGGGAGATTTGGCTTTGTGTGTTTGTGATCCTGTCTGTTTAATCCAAACAAACACAAACAGAGGGAGAGAGAGAGAGAGAGAGAGAAAGGGAGAGGGAGAGATAAAGAGAGTGATAGAGAGAAAGAAAGCCTTCAGGTAAAGCTAAGGGGGAAAACTTAAATAAATGTGAATGAAGCAGCAAGGTTTGGCATTAAACATCTGATATAGCCTAGGAGAAATGGAAATGTTGAAAAAAATATTGTATACTTGCTCATATCTATATACACAGGTAGGACATTAGAATTAACTGAATAGAATAGTTGAAGTGATTTGGTATTTGTTTAAAGGTGCTACGTGTAGCTTTTTGTGTTTCTCAAGATTAAAATCACATTTCCTATAAGCCCCGTCACTTCCTGTCACAAACAGGATGTTGCCCCCTCCTCCTCCACGTGTTTGCTTTGAAGAGTAAAAAGGATAAGAGCTGATAGCAGCCCTTGATATAACAGCCAATATGCATTCTTAAAATAATTCATTTAGAATAGTGGAACTGGAATATAGTTGTTTGTATTTCCTGCAGAGTAAAGAAACGATTCCTCTTTGTGCCATAAAGCAATCCAGCAGATGATGCACAAAACCTGACCCGGTGACATACAATATAGCACTTACGTTTTCACATCTGAACTCTATTGAGATTGCACAGGTATCGATTATACACAGGGGCAGACTTAGTCATTTGGGGGCCCTAGACGAAAGCAAGCATGGGGCCCCCTGAATCCCAACTCTCTCGCTTTTTAATCCATCCTTTCTATATATAAATTTGGGTAGCTTTGCTTATTTTATTAACTTTTTTTTTTTTTTACATCTCTCTCAGCTACTGATGCAGGGGCAAGGGAAATTAATCTAAAGTCAAGTGGCAAAACACACTAGAAGCGGAATAGCCCACTATAGCCTGACTGAGAAGACTCGAGATTGAAGTAATTTATTTTAACGAAAACATTTCTTTTAACTGATGAAAAATAAGTTAGAATAATACACTACAAGTCAAAAGTTTGGACACACATTTTTCTTTATTTTTTACTATTTTTCACATTTTAGAATAATAGTAAAGACATCAAAACTATGAAATAACACAAATGGAATTATGCAGTGACCAAAAAAGTGCTAAACAAATCAAAACTATCTTATATTTTAGATTCTTTAAAGTAGCCGCCCTTTGCCTTGATGGAAAGGCAAAGGTTTTGGAAAGAAATTCATATTTGTCTAAGAAACAAATTTCAAGCATTTCAGTAGAAGCCTTTAGATCAAAATGGCTTTAAGAGAATGAAAAACACAGAACATTCAGTCAGGTGGGTCCAGACTTTTGACTGGTAGTGTAGTTCTATTCTTGTCTTTTGTTGGGGCCCAAGGCAGTTGCCTACCTCTGCCTAATGGTAAGACCGATCCTGATTATACAGATTGTACCTATGTGAATAACTGCACCATGTAAAACCGGTTCCTGTTTTGTGCCGTAAAACAATCCAGCAGATTTCCCTCCAAATCCACCAGGTGGCTCACAGTGTAAAATAGAGGCTGACAGGCTGCTCACTGATGGTCTCATTTGTTTACAGTAGTAACTAACGTCTTAATGTGGTAATGATTTATCAATGTTATAATGATACATGCAGCACCTTTAATTCCTACTAGTCATCTGCTCAGTTCTATATTATTACCCGAATTAATACACACTATATTACTTCGGCAAAATAGGTTTCTGTCCTGCCATGCCAATAAAGCAGAAATGATTAAATAACTGAAATGAATTGAATTGAATTGAATTGAACTGAGAGAGATATGGAGGAAGGGAGAGGAAGGGGAGGGAGAGGGAGATGATTACATTAGATAGATAGATAGATAGATAGATAGATAGATAGATAGATAGATGAAGACAAATACAGGTTGAAAGATAGAAGAGCTGCCAATCTCTCCATCTCTCTTTCCCTCGCACTTTTTTTCTAATTGCTTAGGCACCCGCCATGTTACGTTTCTGCCTCTCCTCTCTCTCTCTATCTCTCCTTCCCCCGTCTCTTATTTTCTCGCCCTCGTTTTCTCTTCCTCTCCTCTCTCTCTCTCTCCATCTCTCTCTCTCTCTCACATTTTTTTTTTCCCACATCCTCCCTCCCTCATTCGCTCTCGCTCACTCATTGCTTCCTGCTGCCACAAATCAAATTATATCGGGGTCGTATCCATGGGCAACCGACTACCCCCCCCCCCCCCCCCACCCCCCCGCCCCCACCCTCTACCCCCCATTTCCCACCTCATCACACACTGCTACCATCATCTTACCTCTCTCGATCTCGCTCTCTCTCTCTCCCCCAGCTTTATCTCTCCATCTTCATATCTCTCCCTCTCCTCTCTCTCTCACTCTTTCTCTCTCTCTCTCTCTCTCTCTCTCTCTCACACACACACACACACACACACAGAATGAACAGGGAGCAGATGAACTATGTGGCGGTGTTGGAAAGAGAGGAAATGACAAATTACGGCTGTAGAGGTTGGAGAGAGTAAAGACCGACGGTGACGAAGAGACAAGCCGCAGCAAACAACAACAGTTATTCTAACCGATTATAAGCTCATTTATCGTCGATTAAAGCAAAATAAATGACCCCAAACTACCCAAATAAACCTTTTTTTTTTTTGTTTAGCGGAAGTGGGCGCCTGGGTAATAAGTTTGGGTAATAAGTCTCGATCCTGCTGTTTGCCATGAAGGATAAACAAGCTGAAGGTAATTGACATTAAGAATAGAATTGCCAGGTAACCAATGGCAACTGAAGAATAAGACATCCTCGGTAGAGAGAGAGAGAAAGGAAGAAAGGGGGCGAGTCGTTTCATCCGTGTGTGTGTGTGTGTGTGTGTGTGTGTGTGTGTGTGTCTTGGCGTGGTTGTGGTTGTGTGGCAGATGGATGAGGAAACCACCACTGACAACCGCAACCTCCTCTTGCTGTTTTCCGTAGCCAAACCTCTCTTTCATTTGGTGGTTCACAGTCTCTCACAATCAGGGGCTGAGCGTTTAAAAAGGAATAAAATTAAAAAAAACAGATATCTTTCATTACAGCAACCGATTTTTGGTATCAATATCAATTTTGAGGCATCAAAAGATAAGGAAAAGTAATGAAAAGGTTAAAAAATGTCGGATCCTTACAGTGCAATCTGATCTTATCTATTTGTTTGGCAGAGGAAACCAAATGCAGCAATATCTGAGAAAGCAGGTGCTGCATGCCAAATATTAAACAGGTAATCATTCACTCTGTTGTAGGATGAAACATGCTTTGGATTTGAGTATAATAAATGCAAAAAGGTTTGAAGCCACTGTGAAGAACTGGTTAAGTGTTCTCTAAATGTAGTCTACCTTTGGAAAGGCCACACACTGTGTTGGCATCACACTTTTCTGTGTAATGTGACTTGACTAAATTATATCTCCTGGGTTATCAGGTCACATGCAGCTCTGAAGATGCGGTTTGAATGTGATTTTTTGCATTGCACTGAAAACTGTTACAGTCGTTGCTCGGTATGAACATGGATATGTATTTACTACGGTTTTGTTTTTGTTTGATTTTCTGGAAGGAAAAGTATTGCAATGTTGATGCAGGCTCCGCTTCCCACCAAAAAAAGGACCAACGATGGAAATAAACTATGAAGCTTTATTGTGCGTTATCATTGGTAGTTCGCTTCCGTTTCATATATACGACTTTCAATTACTAGATAAGATTTACAGCCCGAGTCACAATCCTTTATTTTTCTTTCCCTAGAAATGTGGCATGTGAAACGGCGTCGTATGTGAAGCCCGGGCCCACACTCTGAACGGTGTTTATTTCGTGAAGCTTATGGCAGCAGCGTCTTTGAATCGACACGTAGGAGGGTGACGGGCTGCATGTACTCCAAAATTCATTTGACTGCCTTTCAGACTGTTGCACTGTTCATTTAGCTGAGGCAAACTAGAGCAAGCGTGGAAAAACCTCTTCTCCACTCGCTCTCATTTCAGAATCAGTGTTTTTGGGCCAAGGAAGTTTGCACATACAAGGAATTTGACTTGGTGGGTTGAGCCCCTAAGTCACTGGAAACAATGCAACACAAAATGATGAAAAAAAAAAAGAAAAAAGTAGAATATAAGAAATTTAGGGAATAGGTCTCTTTTAGGAGTTGTATATAAAAGAAAGTATGCAAAGTACTGTGCAGAAGTCTTTGGCACATCCATAGAGCGAACATGCTTTCAAAAACAATCAAATTAAAAGTTTCTGAATATCAAAAGATTTACTATAAAGAACAGTCTACTGACACACTAATGTAGAAAACAAGTAAACATTTAAGACAAAATGTATATAAAAAATATACGGTGCCTAAAGCTTTTGCACAGTCCTATATATATGTATAAGTAGTAAGTATAAGTAATGTATCAAAGTTTTAAAAGTAGAAATTTAGGAAATTTAGGTCTCTTTTCTGCACCGTATGCACATGGTTCTCTGTTGGAATCTGCCTAATTGAACTGATAGGAAGCTAGTGAAGTCAATAATAAAAAAAACAAAACAGAATATAAACATATTTCTTTCACAAACACTACTGTATTAAAGTTTAAACATTCTTGGGACACAGGAATATTACATAACATCTACTGTCAGGGTGTTGTGGGTTTGACCCTTGCACTATTTACTCTCGGTTGCTTGTAATGTTGCTTATCTAAGAATCGCAGTGTATTCTACTGTTGCTCTCAGTGTTAATTGCTCCGGGTAAGAGCATCAGATAAATGGCTAAAATGTGAAATGTAAATGCTAGGTGCCGTTTTTCGGTTCAAGGCGGGGGTCAGAGCGCCACCGGCGGTCTGAAACCGCTCGCTAATCGGCCCGATCGCGGTCGGTGAGTAATCGTTGATCCTGACAGTTCGGTCGGTGTAAAACCAGAGAGAGCGTCACCTCATCGACAAACTGTTCGACACATGACACCAGCGCTGGATCCATTAACCAGAACCTGCTCCGACCAGAAAGCCTTTCACACACCCCCCCCCCCTCCACACCCCCCCCCCCCCCCGTCTGTCCGATTGTGTACCGCTGAATAACAAACCACCGCACTTCCCTGACCCCCTGGAGGCGTTGTTTCCTCCCCTCTATGGAAATGGCACCCGCTAAGATTGATGAGGAGAAAACTGAGGATGATTTTTCAGACCCTCCGGCCACCTACTTTCTAAATTGCTCAGGTCTTACTCAACCTGGCACCTTGTTTCTCTCTCTCTCTCTCTCTCTCTCGCTCTCTCTCTTCTTTTTCTTCTCTCGCTCTCTCTCTCTCTTTTAGAAGGCGGGCACGTCAAATCCATTACTCAATCTGCTCAATGGAGCGAAGCCCATTTACCAGTTGACTCATTTTAGATGGATCATTTACCCTTTCATCCTCTTCTGACAATGCCACTGATGTAACCGGAGCGACTGAGGGTTTTTTGGGGAATTTCATGTTCTCTCGCTTTTTTTTTTTTTTTTTTACTGTAGGCAGTGTGGAGGAAAGGGGATGGGGAGGTGGGGGGGCTGAGAAACTCCATGATGGCGCCATGCAGAGTCATATGAGCTTCATAAAAGACGATGCTATTGTTCTGTTGTGGTACTAAACACCGCTGAGAAAACAACTGCCGTGTTGGTCATGTGACGCTACATGGGAACATGTGAAAACAGCTCACGTCCTTGCGGGACTTTGTTATTATTACACATGCTCACTAGGGACGCACCAATCAGATTTTCTGGGGTCCAATTTCGATTCTCAATGTTTACCACCGCCAAGGAGGTTATGTTTTCGGTGCCATTTGTTTGTTTGTCTGTTTGTTTGTCTACTGGCCCAATTTTCATGAAACTTGGTGGAAGGGTGTAGCATGGGCCAAGGAAGAACCCATTAAAATTCGGAGTGGATCCGGATCCGACTCACAAACAAGTAATAATAGCACGAACCTTGGCGGAGGTCTGTGCTCTCCAAGTGCCCTTCTAGTTTCACAGTGTGATCGGCTGATCGTTGATCCAATTGAAACGATGCGTTTTACTTTCTGCAAACAGCGGCACATCAGGTAAAAGTGCACCGCAAGTAAACATCGAACAAAAAGTTCGGAAATTTGTGTTTGGTAGATTATTTCTCTGCTGTAACAATGCTTCTTGGCAATACATTTTATACCGTTGGAAAGCCTGTTTATTTCCCTTTTAAATGGTGCCCCATTTGTAAGGAACATGCATTTGTGGGATGAGCAGCACAGCTGAGTATGTGGGTTGCGCTCATGAAAAATTTGCCAAATCTTCTCTGCCAATGCCAAACAGCTTATTCTGCTGTTGCTATTGACTCTTGTTTTGAGCTTCCGGTACCCCCAGGTGCTGACAATCAGGTACCTGATTGGCAGCACCTGTGAGCATGGGCCCTGCTACAGTGGTCAATTGGTGTCTGCTCCAAGAATCGGCATGCCACGTTTGTCTGATCTCGATAAGGCCTGTGCGATAGGGCGACTTCAAGCTGGTGTTCCACAAAAGCAAGTTGCGGCATTATTTGGAGTGAGCCATAGTACCATCTCCAAACTGAAGGCCAAGTTCCATGAAACGGGGGATGTCAGAGACAGACCGCGAAGTGGGCGTCCCTAGAAGACGACACCCCAAGAAGACCGGTTCCTCACCCTTTCAGCACTTAGGAACCGTAGGCTGTCTTCTACAGATTTGCAGTCAAGGTTTGCAGGACGATATGGCACACGGCTCTCGGCCCAGACGATCCGGAACAGACCGCACGCAGCCGATCTCCGGGCTCATGGGGCTGCCAGGAGGCCTGCCATGACTGCCCTTCACCGTCAGGTCCGTTTGCGCTGGTGTCGGCAACACCCGCACTGGAACCTGAACATGTGGAGGAACGTTATGTTCAGCGATGAGTCCAGATTCTGCCTACGGAAGTTGGATCGTAGGGTCAAAGTGTGGAGAAGACGGGGAGAACGCTATGCTGATCGCGGCACCGATAGAGTAACACCTTTTGGTGGAGGCAGTGTGATGGTGTGGGGCGGCATCTCCATCACTGGAAAAACGAGGCTTGTCATCATTGGAGGCGATCTCAATGCAGAGAGATATCGAGATGAGATTCTGCAACCAGTGGCGATCCCATATCTCCACAGTCTGGGACCCAACTCCATCCTCCAAGATGACAACGCTCGCCCCCACAGAGCGGGGTTTATCAGAGACTACCTCCAGAATTTGGGAGTAGAGAGAATGGAATGACCTGCCAACAGTCCTGACCTCAACCCAACTGAACACTTATGGGATCAGCTTGGGCGTGCTGTTCGTGCTAGAGTGACCGACACAACCACGTCGGCTGACTTGCGACAAATCCTGGTTGAGGAGTGGAATGCCATCCCACAGCAGTGTGTGACCAGGCTGGTGACCAGCATGAGGAGGAGGTGCCAGGCTGTTGTGGCTGTGTATGGTTCTTCCACACGCTACTGAGGCTCCTGACTGTTTGTTAAATGAATAAATTGTAAAATTGCCAATATGTCTTGTTTCTTCCTTGTTACTGATAGACTTCAATCATCCAATCCACCAAACAACACCAAACAAGAGTCAATAGCAACAGCAGAATAAGCTGTTTGGCATTGGCAGAGAAGATTTGGCAAATTTTACATGAGCGCAACCCACATACTCAGCTGTGCTGCTCATCCGGCAAATGCATGTTCCTTACAAATGAGGCACCATTTAAAAGGGAAATAAACAGGCTTTCCAACAGTATAAAATGTATTGCCAAGAAGCATTGTTACAACAGAGAAATAATCTACCAAACACAAATTTCCAAACTTTTTGTTCGATGTTTATAAATAGTAACATTTCAATATAGCTCTGTGTTTAATGGATTGTTCTTGGCTGCATGACACAGCAGATCCATGTGTAAATAAATTGTAGGTTTTATCCAAACAGTAATTACATGTTAGTGTGTGCTTCATGACTGAGGTGTTTACTCAACTTTTGCCACTGGTAGCGCATGAAAGTTTTTCCATAGCGGCAGCACAGGCGGCTCTGCCTTCTGTCCAATATATTAAACTGGTTCTAAGCTATGATCAGAGGCTGTGAAATTCAAAACACAACATCAGACATGATCTGTTGATCCCAGATGGGCGACATGGTGCCAACGTTCTGCTGACTGCTGCGAATTGGCTTTTTACGGCATACGTTCGACCACTTTTTTTGTTTTGTTAGTTTGATCAGGCAGTTATCACCCGGTTATGTTCGTTGGCCTATCGATTGGTGCATCTCTAATGCTCACATACACACACACATGCACGCACACACACACACACACACACACACACGCGGTCTAACCTGTCTGTTGCGCTCATCGGTGATCCTCTGAATCTGAATCTTTTTCCTCCCCATGGTTCCGGTGTGGCGGTGGGAGGGGCAGGGGGCGTGGCGGGGTCAGAGGTCGCTCGTCGCTGTCTGTCTTCCTCCTCGAGTCTCTTATCTCTTTCCGTCTGTCTCTCTCTCACTGTCTCTCTCTCTCTCTGTGTGTGTGCGCTGACCCTGTCCGGAGCCGCCGGGCCGGGGAGCTGTCTTCACCCCGTAGATTTAAAAAAAAAAGGGAGAAGGAGGAAAGGAAGAGTGGGGTTCGGTGTGCGGCGCCCCCTTCAGATCATGGTCCTGTGCAGGGGGGCAGGTCATCCACTCGCCGGCTGATCTGGGATCCTCTACCCTCCCCTTCACTTCAGCTGGGCAGCTCCTGGAAAACAGAGCGGAGGCATTCATCAGATTGAGAGAGACACTTTGAAAGGGGGGAAAGCAGCATTGTTTGTATAATGTGACCCACTTTGGCTACTATAAACATTGTCTTAGCCTTAACCCCCTCCTATACAGTGAGAAAATAAATGATGCAGCAATGGGTTTGAAGCGGAGTTAAGCGCCACTGAATCAGAAGCACATTGGGAAACAACTGTGGGGGAGGGGGGGGAGGGGGTCCAGGGGAGGGGGAACACTTCTCATGAGGTTAGTGTTTCCTGTGAGGATGGGGGCGGGGGGGAGGTGGGGGGGGGGGATTTGTAGCGCTAGCTGCAGAGCGGGAGGCCCTCGGGGGCCCGCGAGCAGGGAGGCTGTGCTGTGTCAGCTTCATTAGAGGCATCACCGCCACATCACTGATCTGCTGGTCGCCCGCGGCAACCGGCTGCCCGGCCTGGCCGGCCTGACACGCCGAATGTGATTCCCCAATCGAAGGCGGAGCAGAGAGGAGCAGAGAGGAGCAATGGACCCACGGATTCTACATATTTTATGTTTCAACTCTTCAACTGTTTATGTTAATGCCTTGACAAGATTTAAAGATTTTAGTCGGTGTTAAATAGGCCTGTGATGTAGGTCGATAGTGGCAGCATGACTGTCAACTAGGTCATATCACAATATGACCGAAAATGATTCTCCATTCAACTGTATAAAATGTCTAGTCATATGTGCACTGGGACTGAGCAGCAATTTCCCATACTTTTCCAGCCATTTTTGTGCAATTCCCAAACTATTCAAGAGCTGGACATTTTCCAGACCTGCGTAGGGATCCTGTAAGACGGCTGGCATCGCCACACGGCGGTGCGTCCGTGGGCGGACCCCTGCCGCCCACAGACGCCCCCACACATTTTACTTCAGCATTTTCAGACAGGCTCTCGGATGCTGCCGTGTGTGTGTGTGTGTCCGGTAATAACGTTAACATTACGCCTTATTAGCGTAACTGAAAACTGGCCTAATTCCACGCGACACTGAGAAAGATGAAGAGTGTGAAAATGTGTGTCTAATTTCAGTCGCGTTATTTAACCAACCATGAAATAAGGGGGGTATACAATATGCTACAATCCCTGATCAAAACAGAGAATGGATATATAAATTGGAATTTAAAAAAAAAAAGGGAAAGGCCGAGAGAGAAAGCCCAGAGTATTTTGCGAAAACGCATGCAAACTCATGAATGAATGAGCAGGCGGCAGCAACCCGGAATGGCAACAGAGGCGAGGACTGTTTTAAGCCCCGTTACTACTATTTGTGGTTCAGCCTTAAAAATAGCGTTCTATATATACATACAGACTGCGTACGCACTCACACACACACACACACACACCCGCATGACAGTGGGAGCCGAGTCATAGCATTAAGAGCTGGAGCATCAGGGAAGCCTCGAGTACAGACGCCACACCAGCTCTCCCACATTGTTTGCATTCCCCCCCCCCACCCCCCTACCTGGGAGAGCAGCAGAAGAAGAACGCCCCCCATTTATATTCGTTCTACTGAAACAAAGAATGTGCAATAGTTTGCCGTGAGACTGACATTCCTTTTGTGCCGCTGCGGGCACGGACCGCACGCCTGTTTTCAGTACATGCAATTGGCTTAGCTTTGGCGATGAGTTCCCTATGAATTATGTACTGGCTGTTTGGCTTAGAGGAGGGGTGGGGGAGAGTTGGAGAAAGAAGGCGTTATGTGTGTCATAATTGTTTTGTAAAAAACCTTGATGAAGAACTGGAGGCAGCCTGAGCTCTGTTTTTACATGGAAAATCGACAGTGGGTTTATACGACCTAAGATGCTCTCTGATGGAAATAAACTGAATGTACAAAATATATTTTCTTCCTGACATTGAGTTGCAGCCACAATCCACATCTTGTCTCAAAGCTTAAAAATCTGCTTCTCTAACTCGTCTGCTTCTCTATATCTTCATCTCTTCCCGTGTGATTGGTGCTAGGAATGGGACAATAACCGGTATTACTATATAAATTGTGGTAAAAAAATCCCAATGACGGTTATTACACCACCCCTAATTTTTATTACCATGACCACAGCAATAACCAGCAACTTGTTGGGAGGTGGAAAAACAAACGCAAAAATTCACTATTTTACATAAATATTTGACATATGTTCTACAGTCTCACATTAAAAAAGAGAAATGTCTTGCTATTGACATGATAAATTAGTTTTTAGGTAATTTAAGCATATTACAGTACTGATTTGAAGGTTTTCATCTTATTAATAATTCTGGGGATAATATTGCATATCAAGATAATTTTGATAAGATAATCAAGATAATCAAACTGTGAAATCTTCATATCAGCACAGGCCTAATTGGTACAGATTTAAAAAGGGGGAATCAATAAGGGATAAAGGCTTTTACCTCAATTCACCTCATCGGTGTACTTCATGAACTGTCACTAATAATTTTGTACATTCAGTGTAGTTTCATTTAGCTTCAAACAGACATGGAATACAGAGGTGTTGGTTGGTATATTTTCTTAGTAAATAATAACGAGGTGTGCGCCTGTATCCTCTCACACTCTGCAGCCCTCGTTAGCCACCGAGCGAGAGACTCGCTCCAGTTGTGTGGAGGCACTGGTCCGAAGTTCAAAGGCAGCGCACGGAGGGATTTGTCTTTAGGCTGTGGGCTGATCACACATGAAAAGGCTGCTTTATCTGCCCGGGGTGGTCAAGTCTCGACCTTTTACCCTTCATGCTGCTGGAGCTCGCTTCCCACGTCTGATGTCAGGCAGAATCTCCGCTCTCACATGGGGAGCGGAGGGCCTGGAGTGTGTCTGCTGCCTCGCCGAGCGAGCCGCGGCGACAGAGAGGCTCTGGACAATGAACAGATAAACGCTGATAATTGCGATTCTACAGTGGAACTAGATTAGAACCCAGGGGGACGCCTTGAACGTTCGGAGGGTTTATTTCACACGGGGTCAATGGCATGCTCGTTTTTTACGTTCTGTGTAAAAAAAAAGAAAAGAAAACATAAATGGATTCAGGGAATATGGGCCGAAACATAGAAATCAGACATAAAAAAACATGGAATTCAGAGCTTTTGGGGGGAACAGTAAAAACGTCTGGAGTAATTTGTATCATAGGAGCATAAATAACTTTAAAAAAAACTAAAGAAATGTAAAAGTGGATTGCCAGAATATTATACCCCTCAATATTAGATTAAATTGTAATGATACCCATGGGGAAACTGGGGTGATTCTATGTTCTAAATTCTATGTTCATCTGACATTTGTGTTTCATGAATCTCAGTGTTGCTTCTTGTCCTCCCAAGATGTGAGATGTTTTGGAGCAGGTTTGTATCAAGGTAGTAAAAGAACAAGCCTTTTACGTACTTGCTGCAGATTTCTACGTCATTTCAGTCTGTCTCTGTCATGTAGCTTGTTTTGATTTGGATGTTTTGGATTGGCTCCAGTGCTCTTGAGAGATGCAATGTCTTGTGTTTGGTTGCCTAGACGATGAGATTAAAGGGTAAATCTGACAAAAAAATCCTTTCAAGCACTACCAGCCTGAAAATATCAGCATTCACCATTATCGATAAATGCTTGATACAAAATAAATATTGAAAATTGAACATGCCGTTTACTGACTTTAATCCTACATATAGATTGAGAAAATGAATAATTTCTACACGGGCATTTTATATGTAAAAATGCTTAAAAAGGATCCAGGAAATCCAGGAAAAAAAGTGAAACAGAATTTGGGGAACAAAATGAAACGGCTTTCACAGAGCCTTAGAAACGGTAAAAAAAATACTATCGCTGTACAAATGTGGCAGCTAAGCTTTAGAGGGGGCAGATCAGGTCACAGCCTCCAACAAAGATTAGTCCATAAAAGAACAGTTAGAAAATGTTGCATCGCATCATTATCCCTGACATCTGTTGCTGTGCCTGTTAAGCATTTCAGAGCTTCAATCTCCCGTTCCAGCGATGTGGGTGGAGAGCCACTAGCTGCAAGGGCCATATTATATTTTTAACCTTTATTTATCCAGGGAGAGTTGACATGCGCTTGTTCAGAAACGGATTGCTTCACACTCCTAAAATTTACACACACAGTTGCACCTGGGAGCTACCCAGAACAACCAATCAGAAGTGCCTTGCTCAGGGGCACATCACGCGGATTTTCTCAGCCAGTCCAGGATTTGAACCGGTGACCTTCTGATCACCACCAGCCTCGCTCTCCTCTAAGCCAGCGGTTCTCAACCTGGGGGGTCGGGACTCCCCAGGGGGTCATGAGATAATGTTGTTAGGGTTGCGAGATGATTCATGGGATAAGAAAAAAAGCATATTTCTACTAGACAAATTTGTTATCATGCCTATTTTTTCTCATTTTTGCTTTTTTTTTTTTCCTCTTATGAAATACTGAATAGTTTTCAGCCTCTAGGCCTCCTTTGATAATAAATCAAATGAAACAACCCGAAAAAAGGAAAATCATTCTTTGGTTGAACTCGAGTAAACATCGCTTCGCTTTGAGGGGTCACGAGCCAAAAAAAAGGTTGAGAACCGCCGCTCCAGGCTGCCACCGCCCCCGATATCACCGATACATACGCCTGCCACCGTTTCCCCCCCCGCAGGCCGAATGTGTCACAACCCGCAGCGAAAGGGCGCCGGGGTCGTGACTGAGTCATGACATATAGGAAATAAACCAGTCACACGCCACACAGTGAGACCGGTGTGTTTGTGTCAGAGGGGATTTGTGTCTGCACGTCTACGTCATTTCTGTTGGCTTTAGATAGATGTGATGTGTTAGATGTGATGGGAGCAAATGAGTATGTTGCTATCTGTGTGTGCATACTAAGGACGACTGATACATGATGTTTGGGTCGGACACCAATTAGTCATAATTAGGGTAGAACAAGAACTATCTCCAATTCAAACCCCTCTGTAGACTAAATCTGCCACCAGAATTGCCAGAACATATACTGTATTTTATACTGGATACTAGGGCCGGGCCATATGGAAAAAATCAAATATCACGATATTTTTGACCTAATACCTCAATATCGATATTGCGGCAATATTGTAGGGATGTCTATTGGTGCTTTCACAAAATATTTACACAATGAGATTTTTGATAAATAATCATCAGTAATGTGGATATAATGACTAAGTGGGTAAAGGCAAATAATAGAACAGCTAGAACAGTCTGGTAAGTTCAGAAAATGACATCACTTTACTGTAATGCAGCCTTTAAAACCAGGAAAAGACACTTATGCCATATCACGATATTACAATATCCAAAATCTAAGAAGATATCTAGTCTCATATCACGATATCGATATAATATCGATATATTGCCCAGCCCTACTGGATACTGGATTTTGTTTATTCCTTGTTGTCATTACTGGTGCAGTAAATACCAAAAAAAAATATCTAAAAGTCACTGTGGCAAAATCTTTTTCTATCATTTTTAGAGGTGCATTATCAGTATGCCCACACGACAAATCTGTCAAATGCCAATATTGGCCGATAACATTGATGTATTGATATATATCTTATATCTTGTTGTCCTTGTTTTAGCTGTATATTTATTCTGTGTAAGTACATTGAGAGCAACGAAAAACCGGAGTCAAATTCCTTGTACGTGTACATACTTGGCCAATAAAGCTGATTCTGAGTCTGATTCTGATTCTATATCGGTTAGGATTTAGCCTAGCGTGTGCAATCTGTTTATGTGCTTGCATGTGTGTGTGTGTGTGTCCTCCTGCATGTCCATCCTTTATTGCCCTGGCGTGTAAGTGGCAGCAGAGCAGCCTGGAGCAGAGAGATAACAGTCGGCGGTATAGGGCTAGTGGTGGTGGGGTTGGTGTGTGTGTGTGTGTGTGTGTGTGTGTGTGTGTGGGGTGGGGGGTGGGGTGGGGGGGGGGTGCGTGAGGCTTCTTGGCTGCTGGAGCCGTGCCAGAGGACTGCTGAGAAATCCATCACTTCTCCCACTCAGCACCAGCATCTGCCAAGGCTGACCGCAGCCAGCTCCACCGCACTATCCGTACCAACCCACACTGTGCTTACACGAACAGAGACCGACCGGGTCCTGCGTGGCTCAATGGGTGGAGCGTGGTACAAACACTGGGGGGGGGGTCATGGGAGACGGCTGACAAAAATCTTGTTTGACAAACACACCGAAAAACCACAGACATAATCTACCCAAGACGCCTCCGCTATGCCAGATACGTGGCTTAAAGCTGCACCAGGAAACTTCACACGTTGGCAGCGGCTCCAAATGGCAGCGAGCGGGTAAGTTCCGTTTGAAAAATTCAATACCCAGAAATCCTGTAAGGTGACGTCAGTAAACTGCTACACAGCTCGCTCATGTTTACCAACCCCTGTGATCAATTTTTTGCGACAGGAAAACCAAAGGGACGAGAGAGAGGGAAAGATCTCTAACTTTCTCTGGACTGCCGCGCTGCTCGCTGCTGTTTAGGAGACAGTTTTCACTCTTAAAAGTTTAAATTCGTTAATTCCTGTGGGCGAAGAAGTGTCCATACTCGACAGCAGAATTAATTTGGGCAAATAAGAATAAAATTACAGGGTTTCAGTTAGTAGATGGGGATGGGAAGCTCTTCTCTGTTGCAGCCTCTCTTTGTGATTTAGGCTGATAAGACAGGCTTATTTCTACATAAAAGGCTTGCCTAGTGCAGCTTAAATGGGTCGAGCATACCCAGCAAACGTATTGTTGGTTGAATAGACGTTGATGCTAAATCAATGTCAGAGCTAAAAATCTACACACTCATGGCACTTTAAGGCAGTGATTCTCAACCTTGTTCATATCAAGGACCCCTAATTTAGTCCACATTAGGGCCACGGACCCCCATTTGATGAGATGTTGTCTCATCAAAACCCAAATTTGAGAATATTTGTATTGTTAAATATGATTTTGTCCAGAATTTCATGACTGTCTGTATTGTAGGTAGAGACATAACAGTGTCATTCTTCTACATTCTCTAATTGTGTTACCTTCTTGTAAATGAAGTAATGCTGAAGTTTAACAATTCATGAATTTGCTGGGGACCCCCTGCAACCCCCTCAAGGACCTCTTGTGGTCCCCAGACCCCACGTTGAGAACCACTGCTTTAAGGCAATTTGGTTTAAAATGTCCAAATAGCAGATGTTATATGTTATGTCATGTTACAACCTTACAAATCAAGTTACCTATTGGCAGTTTAACAATGTATGCCAAATGGAAAATGCCTTTATCTTTTTTTTCTGTCCATGCTATGAAGAGGAGTTGCTAACTCTATCATGCGTCTGCTTCATGCTGGCTGGCAGAGCATGTTGGCAGACGGGGCCAATAACACAGGAGTCACCTAGAGATCTGCAGAGGGCCTCAGGTTTCATGTAGGGCAGCCTGCCTCCATCGAGCCGCTGGTGTCACGGCCTCTGGAGGAGCAGGCTTTCAAAATGACAGATCTGTCCCTCAGTTTGAGGTCTGGGCAGATCAATATTTCAACAATATTCATTGTCTCAATGTTCACCGAAATCAGACCGAGGAGGGGGAGGCTCGGCCTGATGTGATGGACGAAACCCGAGATGAAAAATGATGCCGTCAGACGTTCCATAGAAACAGAATTACAACTGGGAATCGAGCGAAATCAAATCAGCGGCAGGTGATTGAGGTTGTGGCGTACATAACAATCACCACCTGAGGTTTCTCTGAACCACCTGAAGGGAGAATACTGTAGAGCGGAGCTTGAGTCACGCTTCACGCGGGAGCAAACGTGGCAGCCTGCACCCGGTCAACATGACATAACCGCAGCTGAAACGACTGGGCGCGTTGACCGCATTAAGAGTCGCGCATTAGGTCGTGCAACTTTAATAACAAAAAGCCTGAAATTAAAAACAGCCGTGGACGACACTGCGGTTTGACGTAGAGACGCCTCCATCGAGGTCCGGCTGAACAAAAGGAACTGGAACCACCGGGTGATTCTGGTCTGGTTTTATTCTCTTGTTTGGGGGGGGGGGATTTGGGACAGCTGAAATTTTCATACAGCACCGCAGAAGTGCTTCTCAGGCACGCCGTCATCACGAAAGCATGAATGCCAAGGTTCATACGCAGCTCCGAGTGTCGAGCCACACAGAGAGAGAGAGAGAGCGAGAGAGAGAGCATGAACCGGGCGTCAGAGGAGAAGCAGAGCGATGGGTTTAGTCCCTCATTGGGGGCACACAGAACCTCCAATGAGTGGTGGGTGGGGGGTGGGAGGGGGGGGCGGCGTCTAACTGGGCCGCTGAATTCCCTCATCTGACCCGGTGAGACTCGCTTTTTTTTGCGGCCCCAACCTTGGGGGTGTTCTGCCAGCACCAGCTGTGGGGATATTTACAGCCCTGTTGCCTCATGTTCCCGGGCAACCGTTCGTCACGGCTCCCGCCACGCTCTCTGCCTGGTGACCGGGGCCGTTCCTTCAGCGGAGCGGGCCCTGCGTCTTCGTCGGTTTATCGACCGAAGCCCTACGGCGGCGGACTTTACGGCGGAGGCGTCAGCAGGTGTGGGGGTGGGGAAGGGGAGGTTGTTTAAGCGTTCCAAGAGGAGTGAGGAAGGGTGGAGGAGGAGGAGGAGGAGGAGGGGTTGCTGGCCCTGTATCTGAAGCTCGGCTTGTGACTGTGATTGTGCCTGTGCGTCTACGCTGCCAAGCCTGGCAGTGGAATATGATCTCCCCCCTCTCCTCCCCTCCCCCCCCCCCTCCTCTTCTTAACCAATCATGGGTGGGTCTTTGGAGAGGTGGTGGGGAGAGGGGAGGGCTGATGCAGTGCAAGGGCAGCACTTCTGAGAGGGTGTGTGTATGTGTGTGTATGTGTGTGGGGGGGGGTGGTGGTGGTGGAATTGGGGGAAGGGATGGGATGGGAGGGGCGGTAAAGAGATCTGTGCCTCTCGGCTCGTGAATCACGCCCCCGCTGCCGGGCTGCTGTCAATACTGCAGTCTACCCAAGCACGTACACACACACACACACACACACACACACATTCTCCAACAACACATACACAAAAACAAACACACGTATACACACACACACACACACACACACACAGGAACAGAAAAGCACAAGCCCACGCACTTAACACAGGGCAGCCTAACTGTCACAGATCTAATGTGTGTGCTCATAGCCTTCGGCACGAATACAGAACAAAAAGAAAACACTCATGAAACGTCCATACACATACACACACACACACACAAACACACACACACACACACACACACACACACACACACACAAAGCTCTCTTTTGTCCACCAGGTCTTTCTTAAACAGAAAGCATGTGAACTGGTTGGCAGTTCCCACAATACTTCACTGTGGCTTGTTGACGACAGGGAGACCGCATCACTGACGTGGACTATGCGGTTTGACCTGTCAGGTGACATCACTGCCAAAGGTAACACACCGAACACTAGCAGACACACCCGTCCCCGAGAAGGTGTGACGACCGGATAATCCGAAGGAACGACGAGAGAGGAAAGGAAAGCCCTTACTGTTGGGGAAATGATTTTCTTTTTTTTTTTTTCTGTGTACTAATTTTTTGCTGGCGCCACGTCGCTTCCCTGCCGGGGTTCAGGGTTTGATTCACCCATGTTTAAAAAAATAAATAAATAAATGTATGCATCAGATGCGCTCACAGTGGAAGAATGTAACACAAAACAGAAATGACCAGAGGTAAGGGAAGCAAGACAGAGAAAATGCTATTAAAGCGTGAGTATCTGCTTTCATACAGTAGAAACTGGAGCGCCACTGTGTTCAGCTCCCTTTGTGTTTACTTTTGGATAATCAGCCATTAACCTCAAGCACTCCATTTGAAGATTGTTTTTTTTTGTTTTTTTTACAAAAGAAGCCCACAGATACAGAAAGCGTCCACTGGAGTTCAGATTGATTTCTATATAAATGGAGCACTGTTGGTATGTTGGAGGTGGCAGGGTCGGCCTTGTGCTTTGAGGGACCGTCCCGTAAACGAAAAGGTCACAGGTCTGATCCCTATCCAAGTGTCAATGAGGGAAACACTGACTCCTTTAGCTGTTGACTCACTGTAAGTGTCTCCGAGTAACAGCGTGAGCAAAGTGGCTCAAATGTAGATGAAGAGTTTCGTTCCAAAATGGGATATTCACCATTTGAAAAAAAAAGTCACAGCTAGTCTTATGAAGTGATTGATAACACAAAATTAAATCAGATTACAGTACTTTTTAAAGGATTGTGGGTTATTTAAGTCCTTGTACATACTTTTATAGGTCAGTTTATTTATATTTCAATAATAATAATAAACTTTATTAATGTAGCACCTTTCTTAAGGTTACAGTAGGGTTGAACGATTTTGAAAAAAATATCTAATTGCGATTATTTTGACTGATATTGCAATTGCGATATGATTTGCGATATTAGAGGGAATGATCATTTTTACCAAACAAAGATGTTTTCTTAAGTCTGTAGAATATGATGTGTAGGCCAGGACATCTCTGCAGCACCACAATATTTCATTTAAAATGGTATTTTGACACACATTTCGCCTTTAACAAATATTGCGCCCCCTGCGATTTGAAAATTGCAGTAGGCCATATTGCGATTTCGATAAAATTTCGATTACTTGCTCAGCCCTAGTTACAAGGTGCTACACATAAAATGAAAAAAATAAAATAAAATAAAAAGCGAAACACTGGATATAGATAAAAGATAAAGGAGTAAAACAAAGGTAAGAGCAAACAGTACAACTGTAAATCAAAGGATATTTAAAGATATTAAATGATAAAGTTTTGTTTTGTTTTTTTTCCCCAACATGGATACAGTGCTTTGGAATGCAACTCTTCAGAAGTGAAACATATTATCAGCTTTCCAAGAAGCTTTATACGGGTCCACGCTCCTCCTCACTACAGCGTTTCCCATCGTCTTAAATCTGCTGCGGTGCAACAACAAAAGGGGAGAGAGAGAGCGAGAGAGAGCAAGAGAGAGAGAGAGAGAGAGAGAGAAAGAGAGAGAGAGAGAGAGGGAAGAAAAATGCCCTCCAGACAAAACACTGATGACATCAATGTGACATTCGAGGATAGAGGGCGTGCTCGGTGGAGTCCGCATGTGTACAAATGTTGGCCATCACCAGTCGAACACGTTCTCATCAATGAGGCCTCACAATAGAGCCAGACAGGCAAGATCAAGATAGTCCACTGGCACTTAAATATAGCCGTTTATCTCCGCCTGCAATCAGTTTATTTTAACCAGTGCAGGTGAGTGGGAGTTGGAATGCTATTGTTCAGGTACAGTGATACAGGTCTATTTATAATGTTTGTCGTAAACTGTTTCTCACCCTCGTTGACTATGAAATGCGGGTACAACTACATGTATCGAAAGTATCCCGAAAGCGCTCACGAATGATAAACAATCAGCAGAGCATCAGGCGCACAATGACGCTATTCCTCTTCTTCCCACGCTTGGGAAAGTGCATCGCGGTCTTTTCAGCATTTCAGATTAGCCCTCGCTAAAGAAAACAGGTCTTTTGGAGAGAGAGAGAGAGAGAGAGGGGGAGAAGAAACCGAGGATGTGGTGACAGTGAATACGTGTGGTCAGCTGGAGGCGTAAGGTTATTCAGCTGAGGGAGAGCTCTTTTTTAACCTGGCCACATCTAAAAGAGAGCAGGCCAGGGACCGCTTTGTTGTCGAGATACCCTTCAAAACAAGTGTTGAGCAGCTGCGTGAAGACCCACCGGTCCTTCCTCTGCGCCTCCACCGCTCCTCTCTGCACGGGTTTTAAATGAGAAAGGCCACGAGGTAAAGCGTTCTGCAGTCGGTAAACTTGTAAAAAAAAAAAAAAAGGGAGTGTGTAATAATATTATAAACACGCTGAGCGATTGACTCGCCTTGAAAAACTCATTTTCTGTCATCATCTCAAAATTAAACGCTGGCTTCCAGTGAGCAGCCAATTGCATTGTGGGACTTGGAAGAGTCTTCTAACCATCTTTCACAGATCGGTAGTTTCAGTGAGCAATGCTTTTCAGTTCTGAGACTTGTTACAGGCAGACAGATCATTTTTCATGTAAAAAAAAATCAAGATTACACTGCTATCTCCAGAGCTCCTAAAGAATACCTTTAGGCTACTGAACGCAGATAAACATCTTCCTCCCATTTGCCTTCTGTTTGATAATGAATCGGCCTCGCCAAGACATAGTACACGTAGAGCAGAACACTATAAAACCCATGTATCTTCAGAACATGTTTTTCCCACTGATTCCCATGTATTTTTGAAGTTATACAACACAGTTTTAATAGGTGTCAATTGCCCAAGGATCACGAAGCTCACTCTGCACACAAACAACCATATAAACTTTCAATTCAAGTAAGAAAAAGAAGAACGGTTGCGACACTATGAGGAAAACAACACAACTGAGAAAAACAACAACGCATCAACAATCAGTCCTCACAAGTAGGGCGTTTATCGTCTTTCAGTGGAATCATATGATATGAAGACATTTTAATATCGTGACACACATTTCTGCCGTCTAAATTGATGATGACAAGCAAATTTTACTTAAAAACTCTGATAAAATGAGGTATGGTAGGAATATTATTTGAATATTTCTGTTTTGTTTGACATCATACCTAACATTACCATTTGGTTCAATGAGATGAACATTAATTTGATTATTTAACGTGATTTTGCATACATGGACCATATTGAGATATATATTGATATCGAGAGAAATCCTTATGATTATCGTGATATTGATTTCAACCATATCGCCCAGCCCTACTCCCATGTATTTTTGAAGTTATACAACACAGTTTTAATAGGTGCCAAGGGCCCAAGGATCGTGACGCTCACTCTGCACACAAACAACCATATAAACTTTCAATTCAAGCAAGAAAAGGAAGAACGGTTGCGACACTATGAGGAAAACAGCAACACAAGTGAGAAAAACAACAGCACAACGCATCAACAATCAAATCCTCACAAGATCCTCCTTCGCTGCGCTTCACTCCTCCCTCAGCAGATCTCTGAGCTGGGGAAGGCGTCAGCTGCGTGGCGGACGATGGAGAACAGGCCACACAGCAAGTCACCTCGCACTCCTCGCTATCTACCTCGTAAAGTCCTCAGAGGCGCCAGCAGTCCCCCCCCATCGACAGCTTCCTGGACTGATTAGAGAGCCACCAAACCTCAACCGCCCCCCCCCCCCCCCCCCCCAGCCTTTAACATTTCTGAGACCATCTCTTGAATCTTAGCTGAAAGTGTGAATACTGAAAAATGTTGGCTTTGGCCAGAGCCCAGAGGAGAAGCTCCGCTCACCAGTGTCAAGCACATTTTCTGGTTCTGTAATTATGGTTTCAAGCAAAAGCGACTTCCACGTCAATGCAAGCAAATCACATAAGAGGAAACACACACACACACACATACGCGATGCCTCGATTGGTCGCTCTTACCGTCAAAGATAAAAGATGCCAAAAAGGCGCTATGGAACCGCTCTGACACAAACAGAAAACACCCGGTCTTCTGGATTGAGTCCAGTTAATTTCGAAAAGAGCTCCAAGTAAGAGAGTAGTCCAAGATCACAGAAGCATATAGTCCTGAGGAGAGGAGAGGAGAGGAGAGGAGAGGGGGTCCAACTCAGCGCAGCACATGTGCCATCTTACCATCGACTGGCAGAAGTGACAACTGCTAGGGGAACGCCTCACTCTGGAGACCCCCTCCCCAAATTACCCTTCCCTTTGGACCCCCCCCCCCATTCCTCTGCTCCTGCTGCTCCTTGTCACCCCCCCCCCACACACACACACACACACACACACATCCACCTCCACCCCCCCAGCCTCGACTCAAACCCCTCCCAGGTCACCCTTTGCCCTAATATGCCTTTAACAACTGCCGCCAATTCATCAGTGTCTATGTTGGCAATTGAGGTGCTTGTTGGTTGTGTGGCTGTGTGTGTGTGTGTGTGTGTGTGTGTGTGTGTGTGTGTGTGTGTGTGTGTGTGTAGACACAGAGAGTATCTAGCTGTGTAGCTGAGTGTGTCAGATCCACGTTGCGTCCAAACACCCCAACCCGTCCCTCGTGCACATGTGTGTACATTCTCCATTTGGATCATGAGCTGCTGGTAGTGGGATGGCAGCTGCCTACATACCTTTTGTTCCAATGGACCCTTCCCCCCCCCCTACTTCTACACACACACACACACACACACCATCACACACATATAAACTCGAATGCTCAGCTGTCGGAAGGTTCAACACACCGGTATTGTCCCACGCTACTCAGCCCAATCTGCGCACTTGATTTCAAATGAGTCCTTTGCTGTCAAACTTCGACGGCTGGATCGCCACATCTCGCCTCCCTGTCAGGTCCAATGAAGACCGTCAGTGACACCATTGACGGCTCTGATCTGACGCTACGTCCAAAGCTGTGGAAATCAAAAAAAGTTCCCAAATCCAAAACTTGCAGACACATACAGCAGGCGACCGCAGAGGACTCACTGTAAAAACGGAGATCGTCGTCTCTGGCGTCTCTGTCCGGTTTTTTTTCGACAGTAGCGGCCCCGCTTCCCAAGGAGGAGAATCTCAGGCTCGGGGCCCTTTCCTGACCTTGAAATCTCTGAGGGGGCCGGGAGGGTGTGGGAAACGGGAGGCCAGGAGTCTGCTGAACAGTCGTGTCATTGAGTTTCCACACAACACGGCGAATGTATGTACGGGGGTGAAGGCACGTCTGTGCCCAGAGTCCAACGGGTTAAACGAGGGGCAAAATTCCAAAGGCCGGTCTCGTCTCGAAGCAATAACTTATATGGATAAATCTGAAAGGGAGGGAGGGAGGGCGAAAAAAAAAAAAAAAAAACGCTCTGCCTTCGTGTATCGGAGCAGGAAATCTGCCCATGGATGGGAAAATATACAACACCGCTAAACACAACAAGAACTTATGCCAGAACGTTGAAGACACAATTACTTCCACAACAAACACAAGCGATTGGTAATGGCCTTATCTCGCTGCCCCTTCTCCAGGTTTTTTTTTTTTTCCCCCCGCTCGCCTTCCCCTATTTGTCGTCTGTGTGCGCGGCAGCCTGGGGGCCCCTCCATGTTGAACACATTGTGTTGGCCCGAAGCCTAATATGGGGATCTATGCGCCTACCTCCTCTCTTCCTGCGACAAATGTGAGCGTTGCCCAAGACTGTGTGGTGCTGGCTACATGTGGTGGGGATCAGGCATCGAGGAGGAGGAGGAGGAGGAGGAGGGTGAGGGTGAGGGGGAGGAGGGGGGGAGGGGAGGGGCTGAGGCAGAAACACAGATAGAGGTTATCTATTCTTTCTCATTTGATAGAGCGGTGAGAAGAAGCAGCTTCTGCGCCCGGAGGCAAGAGTATTGATGTTGAAAGGAAACACGAAAGCATATAAGCTATACTGCTCCCAACTGCTTCAGAGCACTGAACAATAAACATCCACCGTGGCAGAAAGTCACATGGCGAAAAGAGATGTGTTTTTGGTTTTTTTTTCTTCCATGAAAAGGTGCGCCACCTGAGTGATGCGCCCGTTGTGTCATCACAAAGAAAAACTCAGAGGTTTTGTTCAACACTAGCTTATTTGGTACTTTGTCTTTGTACCAAATGACTAATAGGTTTGTGAATAAACATGATATGCTTTCAAGTGTTTGACAGTGAATACCCTGATTATGCAAATCTGCCTCCCTCTCGAGGATGGGGTAAATATAAAAAAAAAACAAAAACAAAAAAAAAACGACAAAGCTTCTCTCTATAGTGTGGGACCGGTGTAAGCTTTTCCCTCCAGTGTGTGTGACCTACATCACCGAGGAATTCTCCTCCACATTTTTGCCACACTACTGACAAACTTTGCTCCGTAAAAATGAAGCTCAAAAAGGGAGGAACATTTCCAAGAGAAAATACACATCAGCCAGCCCAGGTTATCTCATTACTCCATATTATTATTTAACTGCCAACATCCAGAGCAAATCTGAACCCTGAACAAGAGTGTTGTTGAAACCCGTCCAGGCTTTTCATTAATCAACACTCGTGCAGCATAAATTTAATACCGCCGATGCTGAAACAGTGATACAATGAATGTGTTTCTTGCACCTAAAAAACGAGGCTTACGGTGAATCTGAACCGTTCAGCAGGTTTTTGAGTCTTGGGTGATAACAGCTGTCACAAAGCTCCTTTAGTAGTTCAAGCCCATTCACAGTCCACTTCCACCCAGTCATTTGCTCTTCATGCTGCACTCTCAAAAACGAAAACATACTATATGTCTGTCTAGTTTGGGGCACTCTGGTGAACGCTATCTGCCAAAACATGTTTTGCTTTTATGTATCAATAAAGACAATTTTGTAGAACATCCATCAGCCTCCAAGAGGAGCTGAATTTACTTTTCCTTTCTGCTTTTTTCCCCCCAATTCATGCAACTGTTTGTAAGGCGAAGTAACGACATATGAAATAGTTTGGGGAAGGGCTGAGCAATAATTCAATATGATTGATTATCGTATTTCAGTGGAATCATATTGTGATATTGCGATATGATACACAATTCTTGTATCAATTTGCTTGTTATTGATGATAACAAGCACATTTTATTTAACAACTGACAAAATTAGGTAATATTTGAGTTTTGTTTGACATCACACCTAACACTACCCAGCAGTTCAATGGGATCGATTTCATTATTTAAGCTTTTGCACATATAAGGCATGTTGTGATATATGTCAATTTATAAAATATCCTTATGATTATTGTGATATTGATTTCAACCATATCACCAAGCCCTATCAATTTCATTTCACTCCAACATGTTAATAATGTACATAATGACACAATACATTGTGCTATTAAAGCTGCTCTAGGCAATGTCGCATGCTGGCGGCCTTGAGGGGCAACTGTTGGAAAAATTTGAACTTCAATCCTCAGAAATCCTGTGCAGTGAGGTCAGTAAACGTCACACAGCTCGCTCATGTTCACCAACCGGCCGCTTTGTGGTGCTTTACACCAAAAGGAAACCAAAGAGAGAGAGAGAGAGAGAGAGAGAGAGGAAAAGATCTAACGTTGGTGAGTCCAGCTTTCTCTGCTGCTGTTTAGGAGACAGTTTGGATTTCATGCTTAAGTTTCGATTCGTCACTTCTTGTGGGGAGAGAAATGACTGTAGCCAACATGAGAGTTTGTGCAAATAGGGCGAATCTATGGTGTCTGAATCAGTGGAGATGGGACGCTCTTCTCTACTTCCCTACTTTGTGATTTAGGCTGATAAGACAGCTGGGCTTTTACATGAAAATATTGCCTAGTGCAGCTTTATCACATGTTAAATATTTGTTATCTCAGACTAGACCCATGGATGTGTTGAAAATGACACATCTTTTTAATGAGTTTAAAAATCACAGCGCTTTTTTTTTTTTTTATCAGGTCAAACACTGTTCAATCCCTTAAAATATGATTTGCAACCATATAATAAAGCCACGAACATAAATATGCTTTAATGAAATGAGCTCATAACATTTGCTCAAATGAATGAGGAAGATCTGATGCAACATGACCTGCTTTAAAAAAAAAAAAAAAAAAAAAAAGAGTATGAGACTGCACTTTCCATGGTATGGCCCACATTCTCCAGCGCGGGCCAACAGCGTGCATCTGTGTCTCATCTAGCCTCGGCCTGGCTCTCCTAATCCGGGGAAATTTGGTATCACCCAGCCCCCGGAGCTGTCACAGCTAAAGGTTAAAGGTCAAGAGTGGCAAGACGAGCCCTAACAGACGCAGCAACCTGTTCCCTTCAACTGTCTGCCTCACTCAGCTGCCACCACAAAGGCTCCAACGCCCCCCCCCACCCCAAACCCCCGAGCGCGACTCGCCAAGTCCTCGTCTTGTGCTTTTCCATGCAGTCACCATCTACTGTGACACGACAACATTTTTAGGAAGGAGTCTCTTTATGTTCAGTTGCACCGGTTTTATTTTTTTGGCTCAATCCGTGTGTTAAACGTCTTAAAATCCCTCTTCTTTAAACCGTTTAAACACCTCCACTTTATTAATGAAGGCTGATTTAGGTGAAATCAATAAAAGGGCCATAGATTTCACTTGGATTCAGTCTATTTCATTGGGGAAAAAAACAACTGTTCCAAATGTTTTATACACTCAGTCCTGAAATGATTAGTCAATTAATCGATGAGTCGACTGACAGAAAATGAGCCGATTATAATTTTGATAATTGATTAATGGTTTTAGTCATGTATCGAGTAAAAATACCAAACATTTGCTGGTTACAGCTTCACTAATGCTAATATTTTCTGCTTTTCTCTTATTAAATTCATATTTTTGGGGTTTTTTTGGCTGCTGGTCAGACTAAGTAAGCAATTGTAATCACTTTGAGCTCTGGTAACTTGTGATGGCCATTTGTCATTATTTTTTACATTTTCTAGACTAAACAATTAATCAATTAATCGAAAAAAATAATCGCTTGATTAATCAATAATGATAATAATCATTAGTTGCAGCCCTACACTCAGTGCATGCCTCCCTATATACACACTGTTTAATGTGCTGTTGATTGCAGCAGTAAGCCTTTTCTCTGTCTGTCTGCCTGCCAAACGACTTGAAGGTAACGGGACCTTGCTGTGTTATCCTGATAGTTATAACGCTGCATCCTTGTTGGTATATTACATTTTAATCTAAATTAAACCAATAAATCACTCGACCCCTGTGACTCTCACGCAGCCATGACCGACCGGAGAGATAGCAGGCGCTGAGCTAAACAAGACCAAATGTTTGGAATCAAAAGGTTTGATAATGGTTTCTTCAAATTGTTTTTTAATAGAGAAAGAGCTTTTGAAGCAGCTCTTATTTCTTTACCTTGCACTTCTCTCTTGGCTCTGACCCTTGCAATCCATGCTATTGGTTGCTTGTTATGCTTGTTATCTAGGAATTGAAGCTTTTTCTACTTTGGCGCTCACTGTAAATTGCTCTGGATTAAGAGCGTGAGCTGAATGCCTAAAATGTAAAAGCAAAAGGCAGGGTCTCTCTTTCATCTTTTGACAGCTCAATTTTGTTCAAAGTGCTGCTGGAAAAATCTGAACAAACTTTCTATGGAGTAAAATTGATTCTTCAGTGATTATCGTTTCTCAAGTAGAGCCGTAACTGAATATAAACAGCCCACCTGCTGCACTCCAGCTGTAGTTGAACACTAAAAGAGCAGGGCAAAGAAAATGACACTCGCTCATGTTGTCATAACTGAAATTTCACTACTTTGAACTCAATAGGTGGAACCCAATACTGAATTTGAGAAAATGCTAGATAATTTCACCAAATATGTTCTGCAAGCTCATATTCCAATTTAACACCCTTCCGAAGGTGTAAATATGTGGATTGGAAAAGTGAAGAAGCAGAAGAAGCAGAAGAAAAAGAAGAAGAAGAAGAAGAAGAAGAAGAAGAAGAAGAAGAAGAATGGATTAGAGTGTGAGTCTGGTTCTTGACGGCGAACACAAGACCAGCTAAACTGGTTGACAAAACTGGTGCCAGGAGCATAATATTAGGGATAATATCATGTGAATATCATATAATATTATGTGACAATATGAATCGTGGGTCAGAAAAATGAATTATTATCTCCATGTTATTCTGCTGTAGTAATCACAAATGAGACGGCTTGACAATTTCACAAACTCTCCATCCAAATTCTGACATTTTTAAATTGGCCTACATTCTAGCAAGTCAATACCATCGCTAGAATGTTCTGTGGCTCAGAAATAAACACAATTCTGACTTGAATTCAGACTTTGTCGTAGAGATGGGCATTTCACGCAAAAATACTATTCGATATTCACTGGGAACTATTCGACCATTCTTCAAAGCCCCCCCCCCCCCCCCCCCCCCCCCCCTGCACGGACGGTGTGAACTAGGCTAGCCATATTGACGTTAGCTAGCCAGGCTAACTAGCAAGCTAGGCGGGCGTTAGCATAGAGCTAGCTAGCTAAGCTAGCTGCCTAGTCCGGGGAGAAGGTCCTTCTCTCGTTAAAACGGTTCGGGGCTAATCAAGCCATAACTATTTACTACTAGCAAGCTATGAAAATATACTTTTTAAGTAGGGGTGGGACAAAATATCGACTGGAATATATCGTCATACTTCCTCTTGCGATACGTTATCGATACACTGGCGCCAAATATCAATATTTTTATTAAAACATGTGGGCGCTCTAAACGGATTCCCTGCATTAAGCCTGTTACCATTTTGACTTACCAGAGTCACTACTTAATGACTCCTCGTGGTGGTGCTTATCAAATGAATGAGGGTAAAGTGAACGGAAGTTAACTAACTTGTGGTGAAGAAGACGAATAACTCAGAGAAAACGGCGGACAGCGGGGGAAAGCAAATCAGAGAGGCACCACAGTTCCTGCTTTTTGCCTTTTTAGGGGTATTTTTTCTTCTTCAGTTACACAGATATTGTGATGTATCGTAGATGAATTGTCTTGCAATATATCGAGTATCGCAGAATCGCTGTATCATGATACCATCGTTATCGTGGGCAACATATCGTGATAGTATCGTATCGTGAGTTACTCTGTGATTCCCACCCCTATTTTTAAGACAAGACGATAGTCGCATAAACTATTCGATTTTTTATAATTTAATGACTATTCGAAAATTCGAAAATCATGACCCATCCCTACTTTGTCGTCAGTGAACTTTTATTTATTACATCGTATCGTGGTTTCATCGAATCCTGAACCCCATTTCGTGTATCGAATCGTATCGTGACATAAACATATCGTCCACATCTTTCCCTTACCGAATCGACAAAGACGAACGGCCAACTGACACCAAAACAAACAAGAAAAACAAGTTGTAGTAGAATTGTAGAATATTTGTGCCTCAATTTTAGAGGTTCTACTCTCTCTTGTAGTAAGTATGGAGGGGTGGAGGTGGGGGGGGGGGGTAACTGTCATGGCGCACAACGCAGGCACGAGGCAGCGTGTTGTGCACAAACAAATCCCCAAAGGCAACGAGGCGTTTGATGTGCAGTGGGGCGGGGAGGGGAGGAGGGAGGAGGAGGGGAGGGGGGAGGGCCACACGGTCACCCACAGCCCTCCCCCCATCCTCCACTAGCTCCCTGACATTGACTAACGCGCGCACACACACACACACACACATACACACGCACACACACACACGCTTCTCCTCAGAAACAGCTGACGTTTTAACAGGCTTACAACAGCTGACAGGCTACAGGTGGGGCAGAGGGGACCCTTCATAACCCCATCCACCCCCCCCCCCCCCTCCCCACCCCCCTTTAGTCCCCTGCTCATAATTCCCCTCAGCCATCCAACCACACACACACACACACACACACACACACACCTGTTGTGACTCCAGAGGAATTGTCCTCTGTGAAAAGCCTTCCTTCATCGGCAACCACATATCACCCCCCCCCCCCACTCACACACACCTAAACACACACACACCACCCGTCTCCCTACCTCTGCCATCTCCTCCCCAATGCTTTAAAACAGGGCTTTATGACCGAGCAGCATGTGTTTGAGTGGCTGGGGAGTGTGTGTGTGTGTGTGTGTGTGTGTGTGTGTGTGTGTGTGTGTGTGTGTGTGAGTGCGACAACAGATGCTGCCGTAGAGCAGAACTATGGGCTAAAAGCACTAAGCTCCTTTGCTCTGCCTCGCCGGTGTCCTCGGTGCTGGTATTACGCCGAGGGGGAAAACCGTGCTGGAAACCGACCGCGGGCTGTCACGTTAATCCATAATCATTTTAACCCACAATGCCCAGGTTCTCACTTCAATCACGGCGGCGTGCCATTGTTAACGACAGTTTCATAGAGACCATATGATGTGTATCTTATAATCCTCTGCGCACACTTGAACTTGATGAATCTGCTTTGTCAAAGTCCTGTCTCCCATTTTTTCGCCCATTTACACTAGGGCTGAACGATTTTGAAAAAATATCTCATTGCGATTATTTTGACTGATATCGCAATTGTGATATGATTTGCGATATTAGAGGGAATGATCATTTTTACATCATTATTCTCATTTTCATTGAAAAACATATTAAAATGATTATGGTGTGATTTTTGCGGGGATCTGTACCAAACAAAGATGTTTTCTTAAGTCTGTAGAATATGATGTGTAGGCCAGGACATCTCTGCAGCACCACAATATTTCATTTAAAATGGTATTTTGAGACACATTTCGCCTTTAACAAATATTGCGCCTCCTGTGATTTGAAAATTGCAGTAGGCCATATTGCGATTTCGATAAAATTTCGATTAATTGTTCAGCCCTAATTTACACTACCAGTTTGGACCCACCTGACTTAATGTTCTATGTTTTTCATTCTCTTAAAGCCATTTTGATCTAAAGGCTTCTGCTTAAATGCTTGAAATGTGTTTCTTAGACAAATATAAATAGTGAAGTTGATCCTATGTATGAATTTCTTTCCAAAGCCTTTGCCTTTCCATCAAGGCAAAGGGCGGCTACTTTAAAGAATCTGAAATATAAGACAGTTTTGATTCACTGCATAATTCCATTTGTGTTATTTCATAGTTTTGACGTCTTTAGGTTATTCTAAAACGTGAAATAAAGACAAATGCACGTGTCCAAACTTTTGACTACTTTTGATGCTATTTTTCTTCGTTCCATCGGCACAAGTTTCCTCCAACTGGATTTCAGTGTTACACTTGTTAAAACTGAAAGGCTTAATAAACAACGAAACCACAATTGAGCGAGAGGACTATAGTTTTTTTTATACATAGTCAGGATCTGCTTTGTTTGTGTTCATTTATGTGCTAAAAGTGTGATTTTCAGACTGTTCCTCCATACAATGGCAGTGAATGAAGAGAGGGAAAAAAACACAATTCTCCAGTCTCCTCTACCGGAGCAACAGATAACAGAATCACTGATTTCGGGGTTTTATCATGGAGGAAGAGACACAACCCAAGATACTACCAGAGTTCAACAGACTTTTAAAGCAACAAACGATCAATCCATGAGAAGTCCAGGATCGATTTGATTCATTGCATTATCACAGGATATCAAAACATTTCCTCGATGTGTTGAAGGTGCAGAGTTTTGGCGCATTAGACACCGCGGCACATGGTGTGATGCTTCCTTTGATGCTCTGTAATAGAGGCGGAAAGGCAACCTCAACGAAGGCCTATTCAGAAGTGTGTATATGCCATCTCTCATGCCCACAAAGCACTCTGCGAACGCTTTTGTCAGACGCACTCTCCTCCGAGAGTGAATTGTGACGGAACACAGCTGGGATATTTAGGACAAGTATCGGTTTGTAAAGGAGTAAAGCTGGAAAAGAAAGAGGATTTGAAAGCGCAGCACTTCTTTGGATTGGATGAGAAAACCACGGGGTGAAAAAAAAAAAAAAAAAACATCTTTGGATTTAGGTATTCTTGCTGTGTGTGCAAAACAGAGCAAAAAACTTTGCACAACTTTTCTTGTGCAGACTTTTAAACCACCTCTGTTTTTTTTTTCTCTCCTCTCATCACTCACTCACACACACACACACACACACACACACAGTCTAGTACTATACCACCAAATTGCCGCCTACTGTGTCAAAGGAAATGATTAATCAACGTTCATTTACATTTTGATTTTTGGTCCTGCGTAGCTCAATAGGTAGACAGACATGCTGAACTCATTGCATCTTTCTTTTTGCTGGATGTATAGGTAAACTGGCAGAGCAGAGCAATAAGACTGCCAGGGTTAGGGGTTCAATTCCCTGTGTAACCCCTTGGGTAAAGCAAGGCACTAACAATGCAAAGGTTAGGGGTTCAATTCCCACTCAGGCCATTTATGCTGAGGATGCAAACATTCATGGTACAGTAAGGTGTTTTGGACAAAAGCGTCCATCAAATATCATTCTAATGGTTTGTGAGGCTTCAAATCTCTATGCAGGCCTACAGTAAGGTTACGTCCAATATTTATTTATTTTAAAAGTAGACTTAAAACATTTATTTTTACTGCTGCTTTTAACCGCAGGTCTTTTGGCTTAACAGACTAATGTTGGGTTTTTTAGAGCAAATGTTTGCTCCTGTTTTACCTGAATTTCTATGCACTTTAAACTGCTGCATGTGTATGTATGTATGTTTTTATGTATGATGACATGTATGTTCTTATTTTATTTTATTATACATGTGTTGCTCTTGGCCTTGTGAAGCACATTGTGTTGCTTTTTGCATGAAATGTGCTATACAAATAAAATTTGGCTGGTCATTGTTCATTATGACATTGGTTGTCAAAGTAACAATGCAATGCGGGCGTGGGCACGCTGACTTAAGGTGCTTGCCGACAGGATGGCCTGTGCCTAACCTGGATAGCTCTGATAAAAAGCCCTCACAGGTTGGCACATGGCTATCTGCCGCCGCCACGTACGCTGAAGGATGTTCAACTTCTCCAGCTCGCCACTTCTCTTCAATCAGAGAGCGGCTTCTGTAATCATGGCTGCCACACCGGAGAGAAAACCAGGGGAGGACTTCATTCTAGTAGTTTCAGAACACCCTGAGTTGTATACCGTCTCTATACTGGTGCACCAAAAAAAAAATTGGGCGTTCATTTTTGTTGACGGTTTGTGGGAGCGCCTCTTCCACGTCTCTGTTTTGGTTTCGTTCCTAGGATACCGCGCGGACGTACGTGGCATCGCCTGCCACAGCGGCAATGCTGCGCCCCGTGTGCCTCCCAGTCAAAAACCTGGAACGTCAACACCAGCCTGCGGTTTGCACCCGCTGTCTGCAGGCACCTTAAGGGCCAGTTTTCTGTCCAACAACTCTGGGTGCCAGCAACGAGCTATCAGCATGGAGGTTTCGCCTTTTATCCTGACTGTTTTCATGATGCCATTTTCTAGTCTGGAACTCTCTTGCTGGCTCTCCTGCAGGGTTGTTGTTCTCTGCTCTTCTTGTCGCAATGTGTGACGTCAAATATGTTGTGTAAGGAGTGACAGAAAAAACAAAGAAACACTTAAAATCCAATTTGAGCGGTCAGACTGAGCTGCATTTCAAACCACCAACGAATCTGGTTTAAATCTGATCAGTAAAGATCGGATTCCACGTGGTTTTCATTGCTGTTCACACTTCAGGAAAAATATTCGGCTTGTGACGGATATGTTAAAAAAAAAAAAAACGGATTTGAGCTGCCTGTCTGAACTCAGCCTAATAACGCTGATGAACACAGCGTGAGCCACTTTAATAAACCGTTATCTAGTCTTCCCTCTGCTCTAATTCTTCCCTTCCACTCCCTACGCTATTATTTCTTTTCTGGAGAGAGCAGGAGGACTCTTTCTCTCCGAGCCTGGTGGTGTTCCAGCTGTAATGTGATAACCAGTTCAATAACATAAACAACTGCCAGAATCCTCCAGAGGAAGGATGCAGAGAGAGAGAGAGAGAGGAGTAAGAGAGTGTGTGTTTATGCGTGTGTGCGTGTGTGTGTGTGTGTGTGTGTGTGTGTGTGTGTGTGTGTGTGTGTGTACATGAGTCAGTGGGTGGATGTCTATGTGCGTTCGGTCTTACATGGGAGCGCGTGTGGGCTGGAGAGCATGAGAGGCCTGGGCGAGAGGTGAGGACGAGTCAGCCATTGAACACCATCAAATAAAACGTTATCTAATGCTCGCACCGACTCGGCCCGGCAGAAAAAAAAAAAAATCAAGTACACTCTCTATCGACTGAAAACACGGCTGCGCTTTTGCCCGCGAAAAAAAAAACCCTCCCTGCTGACGGCCTGCGTTTGTTTCTGTACTGGAGAGTGCTGGAACGGGTTTTCGGCAAACACTTTAAAGAGCCTTGCTCCTGTGTATTAACGGCACAAACCCACCGGAAAAATGTGGAATTCATGCTTTAAAATGCTGTCAAGTTGTGTATTAATTTATCGAGAACTATTGTATTTCAACAGTAAAACTCCAGGTTAAGCACATACTGGATGACTGTGGTTTGTCTTACCTCTGACTCACACAAAAGTGTAACAACATCAACTGGTTGAAACGAACTGTTGAACAGAGGCTGAAAGATCAGTTAATGCAAAAGTGGCAAAGTGAGCTCAGAAGTATGACATCATGTGATATTTATGTAGACTTTAAACAAGAGCTTAAACTGGAAAAGTGTCTGTTGTATGAAAATCAAAAGTATAGACAGGCTATTTGTAACGTTAGGGTGAACAACACCAGAATCCCCAAGGTCACTGGAAGATATAAAGGCCTGGATAGAAACCAGAGGATTTGCAGCCTTTGTAATGACAACCGCCTGGGAGATGAGTATCATCATATTCTGTTTGAATGTAAGAATGTAAGCATAATGAATTATAGAGAAAGGTATTTGCCTAAAATTTATTCAAACCGCCCATCTATGGTTAAATTAATTTTGTTATTACAATCAGATAAGCCAAAAGTTGTTTGTAAATTAGGTGCCTTTTTGATGAATGTCCTTCCTTTGTTTGAGTAACATTTGTTGTACTTCAGCCATGCCGTGTGCGATCGTTTTGTTATTATTGTATGTTCTGTTTGTGCTCCATACCATGTGATCATGGTCTTGAGTCACATAAATAAATTAATAAATGAATAAATGAAATGAAAATCTCCCTAATACGTCATGTACCCAACAAGGGTGTAACAACACAATATAAACACAATTCAACTCCACACTTTGTACTTTTCATTGTACTGTTACAGTCTTGTCAGTAGAGTATGTATTAGGGAGATTTTCATTAAGTACTAACACAGGAGCAGTACACTTGTAAAGTACACAGCAGCTGTGTACTTTACAAGTACTTCTCCATAGGATAAAGCACAAGTTGATACATACACACACTCTATATCTACACACACATACAGACACACATCTATATCTACACACACATACAGACACACACACGTGCACACATATACATGTGCACAAACACACACACAAAAAGCTATGTTTATGGACTCACACACATGAACGGATGTATGTGTTCAAGCATGAATGCGCTTACACATGCCTGGAGTCATAAGTACAATTGTGCACGCACACACACACACACACACACACACACACACACACACACACACACACAAGGAAGTGTGTCACTTTGGAAGGGTGGAAAGGGGATTTTTCCCTCTTCTCCTCCTCTTCTTCTTCTCCTCTCCCTGGAACCATTCCCAGCTCTGGGTAATGGTTGCTCTACAACAGAGGAGGAATAAGCCGGCCACCCCCCCCCCCCACACGACACCCCCCCCCCCCCCCCCCCACACACACACACACACCCCCCCCTCCTTTTCTCCACGTTAGCTTGCGGCTAACTCAGTGAGCCCTATGCAGATGGTCCCATAACAGCCACAGCTGCACGACCGTAAAAACCACGCCACGCCCCAGCGAGGAAGAGGTTGATATACATTCAAATGAGGCCGTAACCTCTCCGCCGCGCTCCGCTGCCGTGGGAAGAGCGAGAGACGCACCGAGGTGTGGGAGGGAGAAGATGGAGGCGGGGTCAGGGAGATGGAGGTTAGACGATGAGGAGCAAGGAACGCCAGGCCCTCAGATCAAAAGGGAGCCAGGGTGAGCGAGCGAGGCGAGAAAGAGAGAGAGAGAAGGAGAGAAGGAGAGGGAGAGGATCAGAGAGGAGAGAGAGAGAGGGAGAGGAGTGTGAGAAGCCGTGGTGTAGTGTTTCAGCTCCTGGCTCTGGTGCTTGCTATTTCAGCTGTGCCGGAGCGATGGCCAGCAGCCCCTGCTCTCACGCCATGGTAACCCCGTCAGTGTGGTGGCACGGCACTTGGGCTCCGTTCACACTGCAGCTGAAAGTGGCCCAATTCTCATTTTCCATCCCTCACATGTGACACAGATCTGATGTTTTCTAGTCAGCGTGAACAACAAAAAACCAGCATGGAGTCACATTTTTTCCCCCAATTCCCATCTGGAGCACATGGACATGTGGTGCAAAATCGGATCCCGACTTGCAACTTGGATTTGCATGCTCAAACTGGAATTTGCCAGCATCGCCATGACTACAAGTAAATCTTACGTCACTCAACTGAGACAAATGTCATCACTTTGGCTCCGCGACAGCTTGGCTGAGCCAGCGTTCGCACGGAGGAAACGAGACACAACAATGGAAAGAAAGCCAAACAGCCGACTTGATTGGTATTTAGGGAGACGCCTCGGTTCAAAGCACATTCTGTAACCAAAATGGCTCGCAAACAAGTGGGAAAAAGCGTAGGCGCGAAAAACGGATGTGACGTCTATCATCGTGTGTGTTTTCCACATCGCTGTCGGTTCACACTGGCATGGGATACGGGTTACATCCTAGAATAGATATGAGCAGACGTCCAAAAAGATCAGATATGAGCAGCGATTCGGAATTGAACTCGCGGCCTGCAGTGTGAGCGCAGCCTTGCTCTCCTTCTGTATCAGCCACTTTCTGCATTTCTTCTGCTTCTTTCTGTATGGATTTTCACTCCAAAATGGGATATCCACCCTTTGATGTTGCACCTACTGTACCCAAAATCATTTCTGGCATTACACAATAGCCATTGTAAGACCTTTGCTTAAATGATACACTTAGGGTAGCAAAATCTCTCTGAAATGGATATATAGCATTTTGGAATGTAACCTTTATTTCTATTTCTATATCTCTTCCTCTCTGTTTCTGTTCTCTGGTAACTTTCTGGCTCTTTCTGTAGGTGTGCGGTTCTCCTTGTTCCTCTTCCCATATTTTTTTTTTTTTTTTTTCCTGCTCACTTCTTCCGTTTTAATCTTTTCCAAGGCATTGTTCTCGCTGCTCCCTGGCAACAATACCAGATAGACCTCCAGTGAACCCACGGTTTGCACGTTGGAGACTGCAGCTTGAGTCATTGGACAAAGAGCCGTGATCCAAGCCAAATATAATACGGTCGATTGCTGGCCGCTGTTGATTCCGATTCTCCGTAATCCTCATCGTTTTGTGCTGTTCTTACTGTATCTCTGGCACTGTCAGTAACCTCTGATTCCAGCTGTGTTATGAAATACTGAGTTTAGAGTTATGAAATGTGTTATACATAGGGCGATGTGATGCAACGAGGACAAGGTCATCAGTGGCACCGCTACGACAGTTTATGCATTGATATCAAAAGTATAAGTAGGACAGTAAGTAGGGAGTAGTAGGGAGAGCTTCAATCACAAGACCCAGGTTCAAGTCCCATGTTGACAAGCATCCGCCCTGCTTAAGGTGATGTTGAACTTTGGTAGCATCTTGGGTTGTGTATCTCCATCCATGATAAAACCCCCAAATCGGTGATTCTCTGTTATCTGTGTCTCCAGTAGAGGAGATTGGAGAATTGTGGGGGGTTTTTTTCTCTCTCTGATGTCATGCTGCTGAATTGTGCTTGTAAACGTGAATCGCTTTTTTTTTAATGTTTATTAAACCTTTCAAAGAACAAGTGTAACACCGAAATCCAGTTGGAGGAAAATTATGCCAATGGAATGAAGAAAATAAAACAATTGTAGGTAAGCGAAAAAAGGTGGGAGACAAGACTTTGACAAAGTAGAATATATAAAAAATTAGTCTCTCACTTTTTTTTGCCTATTTACAATTAGCGTTATTGTTTTCTTTGTTCCGACCGGATTTGGGTGTTACACTTGTTCAAACTGAAAGGTTTAATAAGTTTAACAATAAGTTTAATAGGATTGCTTATTTACATGAAAAGTACATATATACAACAGTTTACGTATTGAAAGCAAAAGTATACATACAACAGCATAGACATTGATATCAAAAGTATAAGTATTGATATCAAAGGAATATCCAAAAAGAGCCCAGTTTCTGCTGCTGCTTCTGCTTTTAACTCTGTTCATTTGGTTTATCACGCTCCTTCTTTTCACACTCTTTTTTTTTTTTAAAAGCTCCAAGACTTTTGAGAACGTAATGGAATTTTAAATAAAAGCCCTTATTGCCGAAGGTTGCCAGAAGCTGAACTAAATGGATTCAAATTGAATTTAAGTGGATTTTGTCACCGCGGCCCAGCCAAGGTCAAGCCGGCCCCGGTGGTTGGTGCTGCGCTGTAACCCGGAGAGCGCTGTGACTCCTGTTAGTTAAGGTTAATCCTGCAAATGTGTACGGTTAAGTTGCATTTAACCTACATAGGCCGCGATGTCTTGATCCCGGCCTACTGGCCTCTGATCCCACCACAGACCCGACGCACTGTCCATTTGTGTAGCTTTGCGTAGTACGACTCTCTTTCGCTTGGTAAAGAGTATATTAAGGGAAGGAAAACACAACTTAATCTGGATAAAGTGCTGCAGCGAAACCCGGCCGCCTGCAAAGGGAGAGAGAACGAGACCACAAAACAGCACAGACTCCGGTGGTGAAACGTGATGAGAGGGCCGGAGACAGTTGTAATATACTCCTACAGATTCCATAATCCCTGATCAAAATAAATGTTACGTGCATTCACTGTTTTCATTTATTCATCTGTTTCTACCTAGCAGCCAAAACGAGGTCAGCAGAGATTTCCATTTCGACTCCAAAGCTGGTTATTTCAAGCAATTTCTTTGGAGGCGGAATGGATAAATTTAGTGCCCTGAACGGGAGTATTTTTAGCAAAAAGCAACAACTGAGTAGGGATTTACCACTTTTTTTTTTTCCTCTCTTCCGCTTTACTTTTATGTAACAGATCTTCATAGAATGATTGCAGCGAACAGCGTGATCAGGCCTGGTGAGACGGCCGTCCCTGTTCAAGTGTGACTAATGTTGTTCTACAAACAAAATGGAAATTATTCCACAATTAGATCATCACAGTGCTGGAAGAGCTACATCATTTTTACATTTCTTTAGGCAGATACTCTTATCTAGAGTGATGTCCAATGAGTGAGCAGAGGTAGAGGTTCAGCGTGTTGCTCAAGGACACACAGATTTTTTGACAGGACACACAGACAGGACCTTTGACCTTTCCGCTTAATGACTAGGCCGCCCTGCTGCCCTACTTCTTCAAACTCAGCTAAGGACAGAGCATAGGAATGAATTATCCGCTGTAGTCTGTTAACTGGAAGATGAATGGAAAGTCTGTGGTAAACCAGAGAGGGTTGATTATAATTTGGGCCAGGGTGACAGTCAGACTCGAGCAAACAGTAATTTGGATTCCAACTTCCCCTTTAAGAAGCCAGCAGGCCGCCACTTGTGCTGAAAGCCGAGACGAGTGGTCACCGCTCGTCCAAAACAGCCGCGGCAATAACAGGGTGTTTTCATGGCAACACAACTTCCTAATTCTTTCACCTCGCCTTCAATTTCCCTAAATTTTATTTAGCAGAATAAAATGAACATGAGGTTGCTGGTATGTGTTTGAACAGAAGACAACACAGAGCACACTATTCCATCACTCAAAAGGTTAAAGGTGCTTCTGCCTCCACTTAAAGGGGCAATGAGTAAAGTTTCCAGTGCACCATAGCACAAAATGACAGGGGTTTGATAGGGTGATTCAAGTCAATGATTACTTGGCCGGGTGCTAAAATGTCTGGCTTTCAAATCTCACTTTCCAGGTTTCAAAAACCTACTTTAATTTTCAACTGCTCAGCAATGGAGGACGGTGCTTAAAAGCAAGCAGCTGGAGTCACGAGACATTTCGGCTACGAAGGCTAAAAAGCCTCGTTCTCAAGCCGAAAAAAAAAAAAACGACAAAGCAGTATTATTATTCCCAGTGTTTAGCGTGGTGATATATCAGCTCTTCTCTAGACGTTTCTGTTGGATCTCTGCTCTAATTAGCTAGTTTGCTCCCCTCTATTGTTAAAATGTGACTTTGTTGTTTGTGTCAGTTACAGGCCACCGTACATCAAGGGGACAGGAAGGGTGGAGGAATGAGGAGGAAAATGGAATTAAGTTCTATCAATGTTGCTGCAACTCATGCTGATTCAAGAGCAAGCAACTGCTTCATTCAGCGATACAAAAAGCAAGCACTTCAAATAACATAATCACCCCCCCCCCACACACACACACACACACCCACACACACACACATACACACATTCAGGAAATCACCTAATTTGCAGAATAACCAAAAAGCTGAAGCAGTTAAAAGCAAATCCATCTCCGTTGTGTCTGACCAAAGGGACGTTTTAAAATTTGAAAAGATAAATCATCTCCTTGAAAAGTATTTCTTGTTTCAGAGTTTGGAATTCTGGATTAAAGACTTACATTTTTTAATTGACTTGTTTCCTTCACAAGTATAACTGAATAGTTTCACTCGAAACTGAGCTATCCACCATTTGAAAGACTTGATGCCGATTACAAAATGACTGCTGACATAAGAGTAAAGCACATTTCGGGTTTCCAATGTTAAGTTATGAGTCATCTTAAGAGCTTGTCTTATGAAACAGTTATGTATTTAAGGATAGAATCATCTGTTTCTTAAATATTGAATGATGAATGTTACGTAGCAAAAATGTTCAAACTGGGTATGTAGTATGCCCAGAGTTTTGGAATGAACTGACTTTGACATTTTACTCACATGACATACTGATACAACACTCTGTTCATTTACTACAGTCAAATGAAGTAAATCAGAACTTGTAAATTTCAATATACCGCAGCATTAAAACCCAAAGGAGCATCTGAAATAATTAAGACCGGTATTATTATCATATGGTGGCTCCTACTATCACAACAAAAACATACCAGGGGCTTTCTGGCAATTCCCTTTCCGCTCTTCACTGCTGAAGTTGATTGTTATTTAAATAAACCAACATAATAGGCTTCTCGGGGGACAAATATAAGTCTTAAGCACATCCCTCTCTAGAGCCAGATGTGATCCCAAAACACAACTTTGCATTAAAGGTTTTTAACACATAATGATTAATTTCCTCAAAAGCTTAGGGCAAATATTAAAATGAAATTAAACATTGACAAGCTGACGTTAAAGTGGTAATCATCATTTTTTGGTGCCAAGCGCACTTCCCAGAGATCACCTGTCAATCAAACAGTATGGGCGGAGCTTGGATTTTCTGTAGATGAACCGCATTGTACGATAAAACGTAAACATTTTCAAATAATACTTCTTAATTTGTTTCAGATATTTTGTGAGATTTTAATTGATATCACTGCATCGTCACAATATGATTTTATTAAAAGACAAACAATAATATTGAATTATTGCCCAGCGATATGTATAGGTTGGATCACTATGGTGTTATATGTATTGGCGATAGAGAGTAAAATGGACATTTATTTATACGAAAACAACACAAATTACTACTTTATATTTTTCTACGATAATATTATCAGTACAGAATCAGAGACGTATTGCAACATTGATACACCTGTGAAAAGTCAATATCAGCTGATTCTGATATGCTGTATTTGTCTCTGATTATCCAGCTAGCCTACTGACTGTCCAGCACCAACTGAGGAGATTGCACAGACCGCACACCGGCCAATACAAACACAGCTAAACTAACAACAAATCACTACCAGGCTGTTGGGAGCAGCCTCCAACACGACCATAATCAACACGCTGCACTCCACAGCATCACTCCGCTCACTAAGCTGCCACTTCACAGCTCCACAATCCCCTGCAACATCCAAGCCCTTCCTCCCCCGACTTCAACCCAACCCCTCCTCCTCCTCCTCCTCCTCTCCTGGACCTTAGGGCCCGCTTCACCTCCCCTGCCCTCTGGACTGGAGACCCCCCCCCCCACACTCCGCTCTATCTGCTCATTACCTTAATTGATGTTTAACCCGTAGATCAGCAGCTGATGATGGCTCAATTAAGAGCTTGCTGGAGGAGAGAGATTAGTCCTGTGTAAGTAAGGAGGTTTGTTGCCTTGTAGCGATGGCTTTTCTGGACCCTAATCCTTCACTACGGCCAGGCAGGTCAAACGAGGGAGGCCATGTTGGCAAACGGCTCCAAATATAAGACAATGAGTGCCTGTTCACACCGAGCATATCTGGAGCGGTTCAATCAAACTCTGGAGCGTTTTCTCCTTTAGTCCGGTTCGTTTGTCCAGGTGAGAACAATGCTATTCGAACTCGGGTGGCACCAAATAACGGCACCCAGACGGCTGAAAATGTGAGTCAGTCCTCTTCCAAGCAAACTGAGAATGTAACCATATCAACTATAGGAAATGACACCAAAACATACGGTTAGTAAGTATTTGTTCACTATTGAACTGTTGTTCCATATGGTTTTATGTGTATAAGGAGACAGATGTTGACATCTGATAGCCAGCAGTTCCTCATGCTTGGGAAGCCTAGCATAACAAAACTAAGTCTGGACTGATGCTCATATTCAGCTGATTCAGCTTTACCATATTCAAGTGAAGATGGTAAATTATGGCAAAGAGCACAGAGAAGTCCATCATGCTTAAATTACAATTTGTTTGACTCCCCCTTCCCCCCGGCTGCCAAAATCTTTAGCCTGGTGGGAGGACAGGTTACCAAACCTCTGTCCAGTAAAGCTATTTGTGAGTCTGCGTGACTTTTGTTTACAAGCCGTGGTTCTCTTGTAATTGGGCAGCGTGAACCTAAACCAATCAAAAACAAAAAAATGCAACAAAGTGAACTTTTCCACTCTGGTTCGGACCAAAGAAAACAAACTGTAGGTGTGATCGCACCCTGAGAGGCAAATCACACCCGGTCTAGTTCCTGTGTTACGGCCCTGAATGCCTTTGCCCTGCGTGGGGAACCTCTGCCCGCAAGCTCAGGATGAAGCACTGAAGGGTGGCCATTTTGAAAACGCAGCGGGGGAGAGTGGATTGTGAGGTGAAGCCTGCCTGGCGCTACTTCCCACGTTAAGTGGCTGATGGTCTCTTCTCTGTAAAAAGAAACACACCTTTGGCTTTAAGTTCCATTAACTGAGAGGGAGTGAGACATTTCTTTCCCCGTTACAATGTGCTGGGGTAAAGCGAGGCCCTGCGATGATTGAATCACAGCCATAATAGCAGAAGGCAGAGGCCTGCTGTGCAGCTGAGTTCTTCCTGTTCTCCTCGCTCAGCGTGGGAACAGCAGTGGACAAAATCTGCCCTGGAATCAGCACACAAAAGAGGCCACGAAAGCAACACGACCGGTGCACAGACGCAGGTAGTAAGTGCTCCTTTCTGATGAAACGCTCCGTCTCTGTGAACGGTGCGTGACTTGCGGTGCGAGGCTTTCAGTTTGACAATAGCGAAGGGGGCATGCATATCTAACCCGGCTCATGTGAAGGGTTTTCTATCGTCGTGGAGCGAGATCACAGGTCAGCTGGAGGCTAGCGTGATGAAAACAGATGTCCAACACTGAGGTTTTTCTATCGCAGAAGGCTGAGTCAAGGCTGAAAAGGTAAACAACCCAATCAATGGGTTGGCATGGGACTCGCCCTCCAGAACACAGTAGCTACCACAGCTTGCCTCTATTCAACACTGCACTTCTCGCCTCTTTCTGTTCAGTTTCCTTGGTGTATGAATAAAAACAAATGGCCTTCAATTTCCACAGTGTGATGATGTCATTTTCTACTCGTACTCCCTAATGCAGCCATGGGCTTTGGCAGTGATTAAGCCCCATCAATACATTGCCTGGCTAACAAACAAACTGATTAGTGAAAATTAGACCCTAGTTAAAATTACGCCATATACCACAGGCTTGGGCTCCACTGTGCAAGTCGCAGGGCCTTGACTAATGGACTGTTCTGGAAAATCTGTCAGGGAATTAGTGCTTTGCTGATCACTTGCTCTTTAGGCTAATCCATGGTTGGCTTGGACCTTATTTTACTCTCCGTAGACCATCTCTACTCTAGCATCTCAATTTTCATAATTCCCACACTGATACCAAAAGCAGAATCAGACTTATTTAATTGGCCATCTCCTCTGAATGTACAGATATTGTACATGGTGACGTTTTCACAACTAACACACACATGGTGCAAGACCTCAAAATGTAACTTTTATGTGCATTTATACACGAGTCAGTAGACAGACACGCACTTTAGCACACTCGGCCGATTCATCATAAATGTAGTCATGCATTTTACAGAGAATTATGACGCGCTCTGTAATGTCTGGAGAGCACAATGGCCGACGAATGCCTGTGTTTGCAATTCAGCAGGAAGCTGCAGCAGGAGAGAATGATTGTACTTCCTCAAATTAGCGGTAGCAGGGGGGCTTTTTTTTTTTTTTTTTTTCTCCCCCTCTGTTTTGACTGGAGCCAACAGAGCACACTACAAGACACACGGCCTGGCTGTGTAAAACCCAGTCCTGTTTCACTACAAACCTTCACTGTGTGGTAAATACTGTGAATTTGGATGGGATCTCAGCGGAACTGCATCCTCCAAACCGGTATTATATCGCAATAATGTAATAAACTATGAACTTTCGCTATAAAAACTGATTAGAAAACTGCGTGTCCTAAGTTTTGCCCCAGCACGAGGTTTCACTCTGTCAAAGCGAGTGCCATGCAGCTTTGCCTGCAGTCACGGTTCTCAGGCTCACAAAAGCCCATTACTGTAGCTGAGCCCATAAGTTATCTGGAGCTTAAGCCCTTTACAGTGAACTAGTCCAGTTACATTATTTCGTCCAATTTATGGATTGTGTGTGTGTGTGTGTGTGTGAGAGAGAGTGGGAGGGGGAGGGAGGGGAGGACACTTCCAGAGATAGAGGGAGAGAGAGAGAGAGAGAGAGAGAGAGAGAGAGAGACAGAGAGCCTGTAGCAAATCTCAAACAAAAGTGGACCATCAACATCTTTGTCACCCTCTTCACATACACATTAAGATATGACAACCGTTTGATGGAGATGGATGAAGATGGCAATGATGCTGATGATGATGATGATGATGGAGGAAGCCTATGATGATGTCAGAATCGAGGCCACCGTTCAGGAGACTCGGTCTCGGTCGTGTCTCCCGGGGAGAAGAGAGATAAGATAAGGTGGTGGAGGCTGGGTGGAGGAGGAGGAGGGAGGACGGGGGGGGGAGGGGGGGTTACAGCTCCCATTAGCTTTGACATCTTGACAACGTCACACACAGCAGAGCGTTTGTTTTCATTTGTCAGCCAAACCCGCGTCAGAAAAAAACCACGGCGCCGACATAAACCGACTGTCTCCATGGCAAAGTTCGAAAAAAACCGAGGAGTATTTAATGTGTAGGTGTTTGTCTGTTTGATGGGAGTTACCACAGTATACTGGTGAAGCTGCGCTAAGGTAGGCAGCTTCACAAACAGGTAACCGTCTGAAATATCTGATCAATGCCCAGAAATCCTGTAAGGTGAGGTCAGTAAACGTCACACACAGCTCGCTCATTGTTTACCAACCCGGCCGGCCTGTGATGCTTTATACCAAAGGAAACCAAAGAGATCTAACGCTGTTTAGGAGACAGTTTCATCATCAACTCTTCCATATTTACATATTAGGCTTTTTGTTTTTTTAGCTCTCCGATCCCAAGCGACTTATAATGAGTGAGCAGGCAGGGGGTTCAGTGTCTCAATCAAGGACACTTCAACACTACACACTGTGTCTGTTGATGGATATTTTTTTTTACAGGGGATCCAACCAGTGACCTTTACAGTTACAGGACGGCCCCTGAAATGCCACGCTCACATCCAAAACCTCCTGTTTTGTTGACCGTCCCATCAGCCAGTTACCTCTCTCTGTTCGTGGCGTTTTCCCTGTCTCACCTGAAAAAACACAACAACAACACTCCTCTGTGGTCACGGGGAGAGACTCGGAGGCAGTCGTGTCCTTCTGGCTCAGAACCGGTAATCTCCTCTGCTCTGACCGCCGGGACGTTTCCCAGCAGCAGCACCCTTATCTGGACTGTCTCCCTAGGGACCCTGCCTCCGTCCGGCCCATGTGACACCTTACTGGGAATCACACACTGTTACCTGCACACTCATCTGTCACGTCGCCTCCCCTCTGCACGGGGGATACAACAGAGATAGGAATGTGTTTTGTCTGACATGTGAGACACACTGCCACTGTCTAGCTGCACTCTAATCCAAGGCACCCGGCTTTCTTAGATCCTGCAAAGCCTGCGTGTGCTGGGATGTGGAAAAACTGACAGAAGGGCAGCATTTCTCCCTCCAAAAATCTTGGAATGGATGGAGCTGGCTTGACAGGGGCTTTATTCGTCTTTATTGATGCCATCATTAACGAGGCTGCTTCCACGGGCAAAATGGTTTCCGGGTTTTGAGGAGGAAATTAGAAGTTTGATGACACTCTCTCCCGGGAGAAAAGCAATTACGCGCGGCAATGAGAGCACAATTGTCGGAAATAGGCTCATGAAAAGCGACATAAAATTATTCGGCACGCACACAATAGCTTAAAGGATATGGCCAAAAAGTACCCGATATCTTATTACTGAAGAAAAACAATTTCACCAATGACTACACTGTTTTCCTTAGGCAAACGCTGCTCGTGCTCTGTCCACTCTCGCCGCTATGTAAACCTGTCATTTAACGCGTAAACCGAATTGATGGCGTGATAAAAGTTGGCAATAAACTAGACGTGCAATTCACTGAGATGAAATCCATTTGCAGGAATGAAGAGAAATCGCGTCAAAACCCGGGTGACACTTGTCATAAATCGTTCTGACAGCTCCTAATGAACTGTTAGGACTGTTGCGCACATGAAAGGAGCCACAACGCACGATCCCGCCGGCTGTACGACGGTAATAGAAAGTCTGCGGGGGCTCAGACAGTAAGAAGAAGCCTTTGATTACAGCGCCGATGTAACTTATCAAACTATATGAATCACCGCGTACCCTTGACACAAAACACAGAGGGACACGAAGCCTTGCACAAGCTACTGTACGGCTGCTTGGAGTTGCCAGTATCACAACACTGTACAAATTAATCAAAACCCCCCTCCCTGCGAAACGTGGAAGTATTTCAACAAGACAGTCTCGGTATTCAGCCACATAGTTGTCAGAAGTACCCAAACACAGGAAGAGGCAAGAAATGTGCCAAACGTGAATTGCGAACAGAAGCTGGTGAAGAGTGACTTACCCTCGCTCTGTATCCACATCTGTTTGATGACACTGGAGAATCAAAAAAATACACTTCTTTGTTTACAAAATGTACAGAGGGGCAAAGCGAAGGCGAACGGTAACTCTCTGCCGACGTCGGTGGGCTACCAATTTAAAAAATCTCCCTACTTGATGTACAAGGTAACTATTTAGTTATGGCAAATGGTGCCTAATCTATCCTGAGTGGCATTGCTTTATGATTGACAGAAGCCCGACCAATAGGCAAGCGCCGTCCGCGTCGCTTTGACCAATCAAGTCGTCAGCGCGCAGTTGGTGGAAGGTGAACGGCGGAGTAGGAAGGGCTGATGGCGACATCATGTGTTAGAGTGTGTATCCCTCCGCTTCTCATGTTTTGAGAGCAACGTCTCCACTTTCACTGCTTTTTTTAATATTAACCAATTGCAAATCTAGTCTTCCAGTTGTGATTATTGTTGTTTCATTCTGGCAGGCAATACAGCAATGACTTACTAGCTTTTTTATGCAGGAAATATTTATGTAATATTTTTTGGAAATGAAAAATATTACATCATAGATTGAATTAAACAGTCTGTCGTAACCTTGCCTTGTCAGACTATACCCTTAGTGTAAGAGTATTTTATTTTATAATTATTTTTTTTTACCCTGCAGATGTGTATCCTAAAAGGAACAACAGTGACTGGTTTTGGTAGTTTTAATTACTAGTAAGAACATATTATATCATAGGTAAGCTTGATGATAGGTCTACCATTTTTAAAATAAGTATTTTAATGCAGCCTAAATATATGAGTGGCCGAATGTCAGTCATACTTTCAGAGGATGTGTCAAAGAGCTGATGATGTGCGAGTCCTCGCCGCCCTACTTTGTCTGGTGTCGGCGGAGGAACACGGTGTTTACAGTGAGGAAAGGGGTGACGTTACAGTGACAGATGTACTGTAGCGCGTGTCATGGAACGCCGTGCATCAATCCGCCCGTATTTACTGTCACACGAGCGCATGTTTGGACCTTTGAGATGGAATGCCGCGCGGCGGGGCGATCGACACGTTGACGTACCGATTCTGCTGTATTCCTTTACAGTTTTCCAGGTTGTGTGCGCTACGTCATGTTACGTCAGTGTGGAGCAAGCGGCCTGGCTGGGAGATTTAAAGTCGTAAAGGCTCGTTTCAGATGATTTCCGCCTCGAAAATGGGCGGGAGGAGCCGAGTTCGGTCGGAGGAGGCGTCCAAAAAAAAGTCCAAAACACTCCTGAGAGTTGACTCACGGCTCAAACAATGGCAGATACATGCGCGTGCATTGTCGATGACGACATGGATGCAACTGATATCCCATAAGACACTCTTGTTCAGCTAAAAAAAAATAATAGACTGGGCAATGTAGAAGTGTGATTCAGCTGATCTCAATGCAATAAAATGTGCGACTTTATGAGCATGGACTTGCTGATAAAGTAAAAAGGGCAACACTTTACACTAAGGGTCACTAAGTTAAGGGTTAGTTAATGCTTAATAAGGGTTAGTTAATTAACAGTTAACTAATTTGCAATTTACTAATGGTGTTCATGTTAACTATGGTAGGCTATTAATTTATACATTATAATAAAGATGACTATTAAATAATGTATAAATCAATACCTTAGTTAACATGAACACCATTAGTAAATGATTACCAGACACATTAGTTAACTGTTAATTAAGGGTTAGTTAATGCTTATTAAGCATTAACTAACCCTTAACTTAGTGACCCTTATTGTAAAGTGTTACTGTAAAAAGCTGTGATTGCTTGATTCATGCCAATAATTTTCTCTTACATGTGTGTTCCCTTCAGTAATGGAGAAAAGCTCTGAAAGTACTAATGTGATTAGCCTGCATGGGGAATACTGTGAAAGGGAAAAAATGGCTTAATGAACCACATAAATAGCCAACAGTATCTTGCATCATGTTTTACCCTTTAATCTACACAGGAAATCAAACCTCCAACCCTGGCAGTATCACTTCCCACTTGCCCTTTCAATAAGTTGGAATTTTCTTGTTTTATTCTGCCACAGTGTTTTCCAGGTTGTGTGCGGTCTGTCACGCTCCGTCAGTCTGGAGCAAACAGATCGGCTGGGAGATTTGAAGTCATCGTCAGCTGGAGCAGGGGGTTCCCGAAAACCTTTTTATGAACCCCCATACAGAGTGAGTGGGGTCCAGGGACCACCAGGGGGCCTTGAGGAGCTTCCAGCAAGGTCCCCACGTTGTCCTTGAAATCCTTGAAAGTTTGTGAATTTGAGAAAAAACAAAAAAAATCAAGGCCTTGAAAGTTTTTGAAAATAGACATAAAATAGACATGGGTCATTGAAAGTGCTTGAATTTATATATTTTGCGCACGAATAGAAATTGAAGTTCTTTTGATATTTTTTTTAGAGCTGCACGATTAATCGATTAATCGATTAGTTGTCAACAATTAAATTAATCGCCAACTATTTTGATAATCGTTTAATCGGTTTGAGTAATTTGTTAAGAAAAATAAGTCAAAATTCTCTGATTCCAGCTTCTTAAATGTGAATATCTTCTGGTTTCTTTACTCCTCTATGACAGTAAACTGAATATCTTTGGGTTGTGGACAAAACAAGACATTTGAGGACGTCATCTTGGGCTTTGGGAAACACTGATCGACATTTTTCACCATTTTCTGACATTTTATAGACCAAACAACTAATCGATTAATCGAGAAAATAATCGACAGATTAATCGACAATGAAAATAATCGTTAGTTGCAGCCCTAATTTTTTTTACTTAACGTTAGTAAATAGGCTATTCCACTGTCTGCATGTGTGTCTCCTTGATTCACGCCCCACCTGCCTGGAGAAAGTGTGATGGTCTCCTGTGTGCATGAGTGACTGAAGTGGAATGATGATGCAGGTCAAACAGCGGCAAGCAAGCGAGAAAGCTAACGTTAAGCGAACCTCCAGCTATGCCTGGAAAATGTAAATTCCAGGACTCGTAAATAAGTCTCTGTCTCTATCGCTCTACTTACACAATATATTGTTTTGCTGTGCTGTGTTAGAGAAGGCAAGAGAGCACAGAGTCTGCCATCACTGTAACACGGCACAGGTGAGAAGTGTTCACACATTCAAGCCTCTCTCTCTCTCTTTTTAATTGTTGTCTGTGAGCTTCTGTAAAGCCTGCTACTTCTCATTATAAAAATTCTCAGCGTTGTAACGGTAATTAACCTTGATCCGTGGCTCAAACTCTGCCGTGTTGGGTCCTTGAATTTGATGGAATTGGGCCTGGAAAGTCCTTGAAAAGTCCTTGAATTTGATGTTCCAGGCTGTCCCAAGAAAAAATGAGGAGTGGATTAATTTCACTGTCATTTCACACAACTGCAATTCCACAGTAAATCATAGCTGACAACACAAAATCTTTGCAGGCAGGGTCCTTTACATTTACATTTTAGGCGTTTAGTTGATGCTGTTATCTGGAGCAACTTAAAACGAGTGCATATGTTTCACTTCCTAAATCACTATTTACTGCATAAAGCAACCAAAATACTAGACCTACTACTAGATCAAATGGTGATTTATGGTCTAATCCAAGGGTTCCAAAAACTTTTTCAAGTCAAGGATCTCCAAAAAATACATATTAGATGTTAATTAGACAACAAATCAAAGGGCAATACTGAGAAAGGGAACAAAGATTTATGATTTGTATAAATATCCAACAATATCTTGCCAGTTACCTAGGTTACGGCTACAGCAAATGGCTATACTTTGCATTACATTTCAGTTTATATTATCCTTATCTTCGCTACTGATAATCATTTGTTTACTATTAACATATCTACACCCTCAGGCTCAAACTTTTGGCAGGTGCGTGTGTGTGTGTGTGTGTGTGTGTGTGTGTGTGTGTGGGGGGGGGGGGGGTGGTAGTCGTCACACAGAGGGAATGTACCACACTTGAGTCTGCGGTGTCACATTTTGAAGCAGAGTGACATATGGAGACAGGAGGGCAGAGCCGTGAACGGACCGCTGACTGGCCGTACACATTTTAAAGCTGCAATATACAGCTTTATTGACATCAAACTAAAAAAGTAAAATATTATAGATATTCTACATTATCAATCTGTGCCTGTCTGTGACCCTGTGTGCTCCTGCCTAAATCCCCCTGTTCACCTGAAACTGGCTTATTAATGACGTTGGGGATGTTTTGAGGTGTAAACCACATTTCCTGTGGGCGTGGCCAGCAGTGAACTGGTTGTGGTTGTCAAGGTGAGGCTAGTGGCCACAGAGCAGGTTGTCACGACAACAACAACAACAACAACAATGGAGGAAAGCGGTAAGAAAAGAAAGAACAGCAAAGCCAAACGGTCAGAAACGCTACAGACGCCGGTTCCCTCAGCCCGAGGCGAGATGACAGCTCATCAAGATGAGTGACAGGTGTTGGGGGCGGGGACTTGCCCAACTGAGGGTTGGAGGAGGGCGGGACTTACAAGACTCGCTTCTTGCCTCAAGGAGAAAAGTTGTGGCTGTAATCCATGTCTCACTAAACAATTACTGCAGCTCTTGTGATCTGTCAATGAAGCAGACAGAGAGAGAATGAGGGAGAAATGGGGTAATGAAGTAACTATAGTAGTAGTGGGAGGCAGGCTCAGAGAGTGAGAGAGAGGGAGAGAGGGAGATTACACGGTGTTTTATGCTTTACGTAAGAAGCTTATGCGGTGGGGTTTTGCGGAGGAGAATTGCTGCAGACAGATGGACGGTTGCCTGTTGCCTTCCCCGTCACGCCGGCCCGCTCGTACAGCTGGGTAGTCCAGCGGTCAGCCGCTTGGCCCCGGGTCAGGGAAATGCCACGGGAAATAATGACAACAAACAAGCACAGCTAGTCCAGAGTAAGCACACAGAGGAAATGGAGCCTTTATCCCTGGCAGTATTAGTGCCATTCTCTACCTATTGAACTGCAGAGCTAATGTTCCCACTGTGTGACTTGGGCATTGAAGTGAGTGCATGAATAGAATAACTCAGGAGTTACTACAAAACCAAGGATTCCACTGAGTTAACATTAATGTTAACTTTAATCTTCACTCAAATTCATCCTCATTTATTTTATTTATTTGTTTTGTTTATGTTATATTATTATCCTTACCTATTTTATCTTTCTTCCTTTCTTCCTTCTTCCCTTCTTTCTTTTTACATTCTACCTGAAAAATTATATATTTTTTGCCTTGTGTATGTATTATGTAAAGAAAGTTTGCCTTGCCTTGGCCTTAGTTTGGATTCAGAAGAATGTCGGTCAGCAGGTTATTCCATTCAGCCCAATCAATAACTGCAGTTTGGCGCCCCCTGTTGAAACAATGATGCCCCTATTTGCTTTGTTTACAGAGTCATTTGTTGGACTGAAGACACTGTTTTCACTCTAAATTATTTGTCCAAGGCTTTAACACAAGGGCTGACAGTAGCTAAATGAGTGTTACATGAAGCTTAAGGCTGTAAAAGGTTTGTTCACATTTAGTAAGTTGAGTAAAACAGAGCTGTGTTTTGAGTTATGTGGGTTAAGGTGGTTCCAGAAAGTTTGTATTTCACTCCTCATGTCACATTTGTCAAGTCACACTCTTCAAAAGCATCTGTGAATACACCAATTATTTAGTTTTTATATTTAAAAACTGTCTGCATGCGGCCTGTTTTGTTGACAGACAGAAATCAACACCCGGCCGAGTACTTGTTGAGTCATTGGTATTGATCAACAACCCAATTCCCAACAGATATATTATGGTCATTCTCTATCATAGGGCAATAAATATCTTACCAATTGCCCCATCTGTCTGTGCATACTGTAGCTCTGGACTGAACAACAATCTAGGTTGGTCATAAATAACAGAGAAATGATAAACAAGAGATAAACAAGAACTCAGTAACCCCGCTATTTTCCTTCACCATGCATATTCAGCTCCCACTACATCACTAATGTATTCACGGTGCATGGGGGGCATAAGGCCACGGTGGCTGCAGAACATTGCAAAACAACATGTTGTTATGTAATGAAGTGGCTCCATGGAAATGCATTTTGATTGATTTGCTGACATGAAAAATACTGAAGACTGTTCCATACCTGTGTAATAACTCAAAATGTGTAACTCTATTACAGCTCTGGTAGGCTGCAAGGCATGAAGACTTAAAGATAAAAGAACTGTTAAATATGTTTTATGTTGTTGATTTAAAAAAAGATATATATATATATTTTTCATATGGCACTCTTTTAAAAGCAGAATTTACAAAGTGCTTTACAAAAAGGAATAGAAACCAGGCAAGGCAAAATACATAGAAAGGAGGTAAAATTATGAAACACATTCAATGGAAAAAGTAGTTTAAAAAAAACAACATAAGCTTAAAAAGTGGTCAAAATAAAAAACGTTACATAAATGCAAGTGTATAAATGATTTAAAGCTCATGTGATGATGATACTGAATTATAGCCTCAGTAATAAAACATGCTAATCCATCTAATATCTACAAATACTAAAGAAAATTAGTTATTTAAAACACAACCAGGGTCACTGATCTCCCAGATCAAAAGAGGATTTCTCCCAGGTTCTTCAGCCAAAAGATGTTCGTTGCGAATAAAAATCTAATTTTGAAAAAGTAATTTCCTACAAATCAAATCATGTCTGTTGATAAATATCTAATTAATAAAATGGAAAAAAGTGAGTGGTATTGGCAAACTTTAAAGCTGCAATAGCCAAGATTTTTATGTAAAAAATGCATCCGTCTTATCAGCCTGAATCACAAAATGGGGCTGCAAAAAAAGAGCATCCTCTCTAATTGAGATGTTGTAGATTCACTCTATTTTCACTCTATTTGTTGGGTTGGTAAACATGAGCGAGCTGTGAGCAGGTTACTGACCTCACCGCACAGGAGTTCTGGATATTGAAGTCCGTAAATTTCAAACAGTTACCTGTCGTTTGCTGCCATTTGGGGCCGCCAAACTGCCTAGTGCAGCTTTAACTTAAACTGTCAATCTTCAAACCTTTAGCTGCGAATAAGGTTCACACAACTCCCACAATCCTCTTCTCACGTTCAGATACGTCATCGCCACAAATGCACCATGGGACAGCACAGGATGTGTACTTGTTTTTTTGGGTTTTTTTTTGAGTCTACAGGTGCAGCAGCAGACTCTCAGTAGATGTTCCCCAACCTGACGAACATGCTGACATACGTGCAACAGCATGCACGTATGCAGCCATACACACACACACACACACACACACACACACACACGGTAACACACTTAACAACTTAACAAAGGACACACGCACTAACAAAAGACTGACGGAGTGAAGACTGAAGGAGAATGACGCAGGCAGCTGGTGATCATAACAACAGTGGACTGCTCTTTACCAAGGCCTTTTTCTATAATCATCCAATTTTGACTATTATGTTTGAATGCTTACCAGTGTGTGTGTGTGTGTGTGTGTGTGTGTGTGTGTGTGTGTGTGTGCGCGTGCATGTGTGTTTGCGCAATCTTTGAATGCTCTCCTATTATTTGGAACACTGACCTATTATTTGGAAACACATTTTTCAAGAAAAGATTCAAACTCCATTCGTACGGCCTCGTGTACCTTTTACCTTTTCTTCCGTTTCTTTTCTCTGTGTGTGAATTTCCCTACAGTTTGTTTTGAGCCTGTGTAAAATGATCCGAGACTTTGTTTTTAAAATACACAAACTGGCCCGCTTGTTTGCATGTAAGCCAACTGCCTTTCTGTTTGTCTCTTTGTCCATCTGTCTGTATATACTAATGTGTATTAGCCTACTAATGCGCATGCAAATAATGTCGAGTCTGACTCGAGTCCAAGTCATGTGACTCGAGTCCCAATTTTAATTGGTTGAGACTTGACTTGGGACGAAGAGAATATTCGAGACTTGACTTAGGTTCTGGTGACTTGGGACTTGACTCTGACTCTGACTTGAAAAGGTTTCTAAAGTCTTGACTTGTGATCTTGTGTTTGTGTAAATGACTCAGATTGAAAGTGATGAGATTTGTTCCAGCAGACGACTGAATTTAAATTTAAGTTTTCTGAATTTGTATGGAATGATTGAACTTATTGAAGTTGAAACTGATTATAGAAATCAAACTCATGATGCTCTTACCAAGTTTTTATCCTATTAAAACCATATTGCATTGAAAAGTCCTAGATATTTAGTTTTCTTTAAGATATTAAATTGATACTGGACTCTTGATTTGCTCTGACTTGACTTGCTGTTCTACATTTAGACTTGAGACTTGACATTAATGACTTGGACTTGACTTGGATTTGACTTGATAATCTACATTTAGACTTGAGACTTGCGACTGACTTGGGACTGAAGCAAAGTTGACTTGGTCACACTTCTGCCCTGTGGTATAAAAATATACAGTATGTGTGCTTCCAAAAGGGGAAATTGTCACATCCTCTGCATACTTCATATCATGCAATATCACATCCCAAGTGATCTAAATCACAACCAAAACAAATTTGCAATTTCATACGAGTCTCCAGATAACCCGACTTCATGCACATATATATATATACATATGTTTACCCAAATCCGACACATAACCTGTGACCCAGGATTCGACTGTGGCCGTTCAGGGGGCCGTGACCCACCATTTGGGACCCGCTCTGTGAGAGCGTCCAGCTCCAAATCAGCTCTGCCAGATTAGTGTTTTCATCTGAATCCACACCAGCGGGTCTGATGAAGGAGTTCCTCTGCCTCCTGACCAAAACATCACACTGTAAGTCTTTGTAACAGAACGACCTTTTAATGGAAAGAGTGCAAAGCCTCATTTTCTCCAACGCTCCCAGTTATCTTTTACATTCTGGCTTAACTGTGGTTGTATCTTATTGAACTGTAAAGACTGTCATATGACTTCTGTTGATCTTGTTTTTGTACATAATGTAGTGTGTAGACTGCGTTCTCCTGGGTCCCGCTCTCACATCATCACTTCTAACAGCGTTCTCATATTCCCCATCTTACATTTTGACATTTTAATTTCAGCCATTTAGCTAATGCTCTTATCCAGAGTGACTTACACTGAGTGCAGCGGCAGAGTAAGCTCCAATTCCTGGAAATTACGAGCATTACAAGCATCCGAAAAGCAAAAGGAGGTCAAGGGTCAGAGCCACGTTCCCCTTATACGACCCGAGAACGATCACGTAAGAGAGAAATGCTATAGGAAGAGGAATGAGAGAAATATATATGAGGCGAGGAGAGAGGTAAGAGGGGATTTCTGCTTCAAGATAAAAGCAAGAGAGAGAGCGAGTTGAGGAGGAAGATTTGGCAGAGGGGATGTGATTCAGAGCGGAGAGGGAGAGGTGAGGTAATGCTGGAAGATTTTTGTCAACTATAAAACTTCCTTCCCTCTAAACTGTTGATGTCTCGTTTTCTTCCACCGCTTTGTCTCCCAGTCTCTCCCACACTCGTTCGTTATTTCTCTCTCTCTCTCTCTCTCTCTCTCTCTTATTTGGGTCTTGCGTTGCTGTTGTCGGTTCAAAACCGTGCAACCACAGCCGGTAAGAGTGTTTCAGGAATGAAAATATATTGTCTCATGTATGTATTTTTTGGAAAGTTCTCCCTGGTTTCAAGTGCTGAAGCGTCGTGAAGTGCCACTTAACACACAAATGATCAGGGTCAGGGTGTTCAGTTCAGTTAAGAAAAATAAAATTGCAGGCAAGTGGTTTTCTTTCTGCAGCAAGAGTGATTTGCTCTCTCTCTCTCTCACTCTTCCCCTATCCTTCTTTATCTCCAGCCTTATTTATCACTCTCTCTTTTCTTTCCCTATCTTTCTCTTGTCTGTCTGGCCCAATCTATCTTCCACACTTTCTTCTCTCTTTCTCTTTTTCTTCCTCTTTCCTCTGTCATTTTTTTTTTTTTTGTACTTGCCAGAACAGCCGACATTCCCCATATGCTGATGCGTAGAGGCCTGTAGGATTTTCATTAGCTCCTTGTTAAAGTGCTATGACTGAAATATATGTGGTAGTAACCTTTACAGTCCAGCTGATGCTCCTCCTGCTGTTAGTTTCCACTGCAGGTGCATAGGAAGGAGGAGGATTTATTTATTTTTCCATTTCACATTTCTCTACAAATCAAATTGCTTGTGGAAGCGTTTGGCTAGCTAGTAGAGTCATTTTAAGTTCCCTGGTTTCCTAATCAGGTAAGTGCTCATTTCGATAGTTTGTATTTCACTCTAAAGTTTTGATTTGTCACTTTGTGTAGCTGGAGAAGATTTCCCACCAGTGAGCATACTGACACCAGAATTTCATTTGGCCAAAGAAGGCGAATCTGCAGCGTCTCAATTAGTCTTCTTTGTTGCAGCCACACTTTGTGATTTAGGCCAATAAAACAAATGTACATACACATTTTGCCTAGTACAGCTTTAAGTTGCAGCAGTGAACTATTGATGATTTGATTTTAATACTTTATTTACAGCTGGCAAGCATGTAAGATGTAACGAGGACTAAGCTAATTCTCACTTGTTCTGCCTTGACCCATTTGATTTGCCACTCTCTCTCCTCTCTGCTCTTATATTTCTCTCCTCTCCCTCTCTCTCTCTCTCTCTCTCTCCCTCTCTCTCTCTCTCTCCCTCTCTTAGTCACCCAGCTGTAGAGTGTGTTGGTCGGTGTGTGTGTGAGAGGTGTGTGGGTGCAGCTCCCTCTCTCTGCAGTGACCCGCTGCTCCGCTGCACTCCGCTTCCACAGCATCCCGCCGGCTGCCTAGCAACGCTCAGTGTCCATGGCAACGGAGCCAACAAACGCCCCCACTCCTCTTCAGCCTGTACCCCACAATTAGGGCTAAAGTGTGGCAATCAGCGGAGCAGAGTCACAGAACAAATAAAGGGGGAAGGCCTGTCGAACCTGGGCGCGCAGGTTGGAGTTAAATGTTCCACGTTCGGCAATCAGCCTCGGCTAATGCCAGTGTGTTCCCAGAGAGGAACCGCTCATTTGAAACCACAGAGATGGAAAAGGGGTCAAACAGAAATCAACGCTGAAATTGTAGTTGACAGCCGTGGCTCTGAAACAAACAAGGCACGGCTTTGCTTCGTGTTTTGGATCGCCTACTTATCCTGTGTGGATGCAGACAAACTGTAAACAGAATTCCAGCTGGCACAGCCTCGTATTAGTGGTGCAGCCTGCTGACTATTACACTAAAGACTGAAGTTTTGAGAAAAGGCAAAAAAGATCACGGGGTAAATGTGAGATTATATGAGGCAGCGTGCTTATTCTGAAGAGCTTTCAATCAGATTAAATGGGTAGAGGAGAGAATACATGACATATATAACTGATACGGAGGAGGATGGCTCAGCTCCAGATGAGTTTGGCGCTCTCTTGTGGATTAGAAGTAAACCTACAACAACAGAGAAAAATTAAAAAAAAAGTTGTCTATCCAAAACGTCACATGTGGCTGTTGTCAGACAAAAAGTGTGTTTTTCAGGACTGAAGAGAAGAATGCTTATTTTCTCATTTACTCATTTTTCTCATGTATTTTGGAGTATCTTACAGTGGGGTTTGAACAGGTTTCACAGGCCCACAGGTCACCTTTCAATTTGAGTAAGGAAAAAATATCAGCTATTGATTGATTTTCCATAGAGAAATGAAATTCTTAAGGCGCAGATGCTACTGACACTGTGTATGAATATGTTATGATGTAGGCTATGCTGTAGATGGGGTATATATGTCACATTCCTATAGGTTTATGTTCAGTATGAATACATAATGATGTATTCTCACCAATTTAATTTAAATTAAAGTAAAGTAGAGATTCTACCCACTCACAACCAGCGTTGTTTCTGTCCAGTTTCTCTTTTTGTTGTTGTTAGCAGTAGTAGCAGCAGCAGTAGTAGTAGTAATGGTAGCAATACTTTTATTAGTGGTAGTAGTAGTAGTAGTAGTTAGTAGTAGTAGTAGTAGTAGTAGTAGTAGTAGTAGTAGTAGTAGTAGTAGTTGTAGCACTAATGGTAGGGGTGTGGTAATTCAATTGAATTGAATTCAATTAAAATCCAGTTCAATTGAATTTAATTCAACTTTATTATCCCCAATGAGAATTTTTTTTTGCAGGCAGGTGAATCCACAGCATACATAAAACCAAAGGTAACATCAGCAAAAAAAATAACAATAACAAAAACGAGAAAGGAAATAGTCAATCAAATATTCAAATAATCAGATAAGCAGTAATCATATTAACCATAATCAAATAGATCATTTATACCTAAACTTCAACTTGTTGTAGTAAAGGTAAACAGCCAGCAGGGGGAGACATGAACCAAAGAATGGACCAAACTGCCTGAAACATATTCTGTCCATTAGGGGGCGATAAGTATCTGCTGCTCTTCTCTGTATGACCATCTTCATATTACAAGCTCTTTATTTCTGTTTGGCTATTATGCTGATTTGGTTGGATTTTCTTGGTTGCACTCCTAATATATCAGATAGAAAAAAAAACATATATATATATATACATATCAGATAGAAAGATGAATGCATCCTGTCTTTCTCTTTCCTTAGCTCTTATTTCTCCTATTTATTTTCCTTGCACTTCTCTCTTCTGATCATTTTAGGGTTACAGGGATTTTGTCAGGGAGCTGTGACCTCTGACCTCCTTACTCTCGGTTGATTGCAGTATTGTTGATCCAGGAATTGATGCTTTTTCTACTGCTGCACTCATTTTAACTTCCTCATGGGTGAGAGTCTAAGGTAGAAGCTTAACATGTGATTGTAACTGTGGAAGGCTGTTCAACAGACAAGGATATACCCAATGCATGTCTGTTTGGTTTCATGCATTGGAAGAGTGGATGATAAATCAATAATCTGCCTTGTGAGTGTAACTGCAGGTGATCCCACCACTGTGAACACATGAAGACTCCATGACAGGAAAACAAAACCTGATGCAGAGGATGGGCCTGCTGAAGTTTAGAGAATAGATTCATATTTTCCAGAGTTAGTTAATCCAGACAGATCAAATAACACACTAATAGTCTGAGGTCAATTCTCTTTGCACCTATAATATAATATAATATATAATCCTATAATATTCCTCTAGCGACATATAGTGTGTCTATGGTGCTCAATATTGAGTATAGTGACTTTACTTACTGGTGGTGTTCTATCTATCTATCTCTATCTATCTATTGAATTACTATAGGTAGTGCAGGCCTATGTGAGCCTATTTAAAACATCAATTTAGAGCAAAAAAAAAGTATAGAATAACATACATTAACACCGAATAGGAGCGTTGTTTCATATTCAGACACACTGGGTCTGTGTGGCTGTAGAGGGCCTGTTGTTGCACCTTAAAGAAAAGGAGCTATAGTGATCCTTTAATACATTTAATAAGATCTGAAGATGGATACTATAGGAGTCCCGATAGTGATGCCATAGGTGATAAAACATACCAGTAAGATCACTATAAACTTACTATTGAGTAGCACAGACACACTATAAGTCCCAATGGGAATATTATAGGAATATTATAGGAGATAAATGCAATAAACTCACACCACAGACACATTAGAAGGTCCTAAATGAATATTATAGGAATATTATTGTGAAATTATAGGAGATATATACAATACACATAGATCCATAGATACACAATGAGTCACTATAGGAATATTATAGGAATATTATAGTGATACTATAGGAGATAAAATATACCAGAAGCAGTATGCTTAGTATGTGTAAACTTTGAGTTGCTATAGGAATACTATGGGAATATTATATGTATTTTTCTTTAGGTATCCTCCTCCTTCTCCTCGTCTTCCTCCCCCTCTTCCCCCTCCTCCTCTTCCTCCTCCTCCTCCATCCTTCTCCTCTTCCTCCTTTTCCTGCTCCATCCTCCTCCTCTTCCTCCTCTTCTTCTTCATCCTCCTCCATCATCCTCCTCTTCTTCCTCCTCCTCCTGCTCCTCTTCCTCCTTCACCTCTTCCTCCTACTCTTCCTCCTCTTCCTCCTCCTCTTCTTTCTTTCTCCTCCTCCTCTTCCTCCTCCTACTCTCCCTCCTCTTCTTCTTCCTCCTCCTCCTCTTCCTCCTCATATTCTCCCTCCTCCTCTTTCTCCTCCTACTCTCCCTCCTCTTCCTCCCCCTCCTCCTCCTACTCTCCCTCCTCTTCCTCCCCCTCCTCCTCCTCCTCCTCCTCCTCATATTCTCCCTCCTCCTCTTCCTCCTCCTCTCCCTCCTCTTCTTCCTCCTCCTCCTCCTCCTCTTCGTCCTCTTATCCTCTACCTCCTCCTCCTCCTCTTCCTCCTTCTCCTCATCCTCCTCTTCCTCCTTCTCCTCATCCTTCTCCTCCTCCTTTCTTCATCCTCCTCCTCCTCTTCCTCCTCTTCCTCCTGTACCGTGTGAACACTGGCTCTTTTCTCTCCTCTCTCCTCCTCTTTGGAAAACCGCCTGTGCCTGGAATTTAGAAACCCCTCTCACTTTTAATTTATGCGCATATTAATTGCACGCCATTGTAATTTCCACCGTGGGATACAACATGCAAATGCGGCGTGCATTAGTGTGTGTGTGTGTGTGTGTGTGTGTGTGTGTGTGTGTGTGTGTGTGTGTGTGTGTGTGTGTGTGCGACTTTTTCTCCTCGGCCTATAATCCGCCACAGACATTTTTTTTTTGGTTAACGCCAACTCATAGCTTTGCTTTTAACTGTGAATTAAAAATGAAATAAAAACACTTCCAGACCTTCTAACGGGATAATTGGGGATATTTAAAAAAATGAATGCGCAAAATAAAATATTTTTTTAAATTTGTATTTCTTTAAAAAAAATAATGATTTTATTTGCATGAAAATGTTTATTTCCCAGCTGAAATAAAAATCGATATTTTATCTTTAGCTCTATAGTCATATTATATTGGTCTAAATTAGGACTTGATGCTGGAAAAAAATGGAAAAAACAATAATGTGGAAATAAACGACATGCCTTTAACTCTAAAAATAGCAAATCTTGAATGTTTTAATGGATAAGAGGAACTTGATTTTCTTCTCTTTTTTTGTATCAAAAAGTTGTTACACATCGAGGATATACATTTACATTTCAAGTATTATTCGTTTAAAATAATTTCTTGCAGTCAGTGATTCAAACTTTAAACTCATTTCCTATTTCCTATCTTGTTTTCACCTTCTGGAAGCTTGGATTTTGAAAATGAGTCTGAAAAAAAAATGTTAAAAGAAAAAGATCAAACGATTCAAGATGAAACTGGTGGATTTTTGCATTGGGCTTTAAGTTCAGCAAATTCCCCATGGCTTTATGGAGCTACATGACAGTATAAATACATTTTTACACTTCAGACTGTTTCCTGAGAGTTTATCAGGAGGTGAAGTCAGTCCGTTGAGTTGCTCTTGGAGGCTGAAGATTCATTCAGTCTCTTTCATTTGGGTTTTAGCCAAAAATACGTATTAATATCACAGTTGTGTATCCTGGCCTGAACTCTTACAAGAGTCAAGAGGAGATTTTTTTTTTTGGTGTTCAGCTTTCACCTGAAGACAAACACAAACTCAGAGAAAACAGAGTTCAAGCGTTCAGACTCTGAAGATGCAAACGTCACGATGAGCCTCGTTTCCCTGCAGGTTTTCTTTTACATTGTGAGTCGCGAAATCAGAAACAGGCTTTGAAATAAAATAATAAACAAATTTGCTGAATGAATCTCTCGTCATCAGCAGATTTCCCCTCAGCAGTTTGTATATGTCAGAGCTTCTGCACAGGTAGGCCTGCAGTGTGTGTGTGTGTGTGTGTGTGTGTGTGTGTGTGGTTACCTCTATACATATAGCCTACATCTCATACAAAGTATTTATTAGTGTAGGGCTACACACACACACACTCACACACACACACTAATATAGGCTATATGCACACTCCTCCTTCCTCGGCCTTGCGTACTGTGTGTGTGTGTGTGTGTATGTGTGTGTGTGTGTGTGTGTGTGTGTGTGTGTGTGTGTGTGTGTGTTCGTCTTTCGAACACACACACACACTCTTCCTGTTTGTTGCAAGAATGAGTCAGTTTATGATTTGCTAAAACGTTCATCTCTACTGGCTTCAGTTCATTTCAGCGTCAGTATTGGACAGCACCTTTTACATGTTAACTCTGCCAATCAGCCTACCTGTTAGCCAATTAAATATTCTTTCTCAGAGTATTTTAGAGAACGTTTTTTCCTGTCGCGTCTTGTTTTATTTCTCCATCTGACGGGTTAAAGATCCTCGGACTCTAAACAGTGAACAGCTGGAATCTGCTCCGTTCAGGGCGAAACTGCTACAGGCAGACAGACAAAATCAATCAGCATCAGTTTATAGTTTCATATCTGATGACAGCTAACAGGCCTCGTGCAGTCCGGTTCCTGTGACCCAGAGGACAGTTTCAGTAGCTGAGCCGCAAACAGCAAAATATAACGCGATGTTTGGAATTAATATCAGAATTTCACAGATTAATGTCATAATCCCGTCAAATCATTCTCTCTCTCTCTCTCTCTCTCTCTCTCTCTCTCTCTCTCTCTCTCACACACACACACACACACACACACACAGACACATACATCTAGCATCTTATAGTAAACAGTATCTGAGTCTCAGTATGGGAGTTTGGCCTTATTCTGGAAAAAATCTCAAATGTTAGAATCCCACCATTTTGTTCGTTTTGTGTAACCAGGTGTGTGTGTGTGTGTTTATTATTTTATAAATAATAAAACCTCCTATGAAATAAGGAAACCACTGAAAACAACAAAAAAAACTTCAGATCTTATTCTTTTTTTCTTAAAACGGGTAAAAAAATCCGCCAGTGGGGTGAAATAATTCTTCTGGTTTCCAATCCGGTTTCATCAGTTTCCTTCCTAATTTTGTTGCAGCAAATGATCTCAGCAGCAGGCAGGATGACATGACACTTGATTCAAGAAAATCACTAAAAGAGTTGATTGGAAACTCGTAAGTAAAATGATCTCATCTCTCCTCCGCTGGCAGATCGTTTCACTTGTTATTAATACGATAAATAAGAGTTCCAGCTTCAAAATGACTAAGAAGGTTCAGATGGACATTGTTGCAGACAGTGTAGCGTGTATTTTTTTTTTTATTATTATTTTAAGAAAAATCTCATTTTAAGAGTCAAGTGACCTGTTGTTGTTTCGGCCTGTTCTGACGCCCAAACTGCAGTTTCACCTCCTGCTGTTCATCTCCTTTAATCTCTCACTTTTATTATTGTTCATATCTGAAATCTGTCTTTCTCTATTTGGAGGAATGAGAGCGTTTAGACAGAACAGGAGCCATTTAATAAGTGTCCAGTGTTGTAAACTGATCAACAGCCACCAATTTAACCAAAAAATCAATTCACAAAATCGTCATTTTTTTCCCACCCTGACAGACCCTGACACTATGATGTTATACTTTGAATTATATATAGACATATATATTCTTTTCAGCCCTAAAAAGGAGGTTAAACTCCATTCCGCAGATAAAAAGATGGACAAACTGAATGAAGGTGGATTTATCCTCCACTGAGTCCCTGAAGGAGAAAAACATCCAGAGGCAGAGCAGAGAGATTTAAACCTTTTCTACAGACACACAGACAGACACCGAAGAAGCTACCGGCCTTACAGTTTGGATAGGAATACAGGTTACAGCAGTGGTTCTCAACGTGGGGTCCGGGGACCACCAGGGGTCCTTGAGGGAGTTCCAGGGGGTCCCCAGCAAATTGATGAATTGTTACCCTTCAGCATTTCATTCACAAGAAGTTAGAGAATGTAGAGGAATGACTATTTTGATCATAGTTATACTGTTATCTCTCTACCTACAATACAGATAGTCGTGGGATTCTGGACAAAATCATATCTGACAATAAAAAATATTCTCAGATTTGGGTCCGAGAGACAAGTTCTCATCAAAAAGGGGTCCGTGGCCCTAATGTGGACTAAACTAGGGGTCCTTGATATGAAAAAGGTTGAGAATCACTGGATTACAGGATGAACGGAGAATTAGAGTTTTTATTCTGACACGTTGATGTCTTTAACGGTTATAGGCTATAGCCACTTTGTAAGAAATCATGTTGTTTCAAGGAAGAAAGAAAGAAAGAAAGAAAGAAAGAAAAGGGAAAAAAACCAAAAGAATAAAAATAAAAAACTGTGGATTTATATTGCTTAAATGGTCAAATTTTATATATGAAAATAGACATAAATGAATAAAAACACAGTTCGTTTGATCCAAATGGGTTTTATTGGAAATTAAAGAAGTAGGCCTATAGGACGGGCAAAGGTGGGAAGTGGAGGAATGGTTGACATGAAACTTCCCCTTTCTTTCTTTCTTTCTTTCTTTCTTTCTTTCTGGCCTATATAAGGCACACCATATAATATAAAACAAAATATAAACTGCACATGTAACTGTGTGCATCTCTCTCTCTCTCTCTCTCTCTCTCTCTCTCTCTCTCTCTCACACACACACACACACACACACACACACACACACACACACACACGCATATCTCCACAGTAACATTTCATCCTTCACGGTGAGCGTGCGGCCTGTCCGGACCTGCAGCTCTCCACTGCGCATGTCAGCCTCACCGCATTCGCATTATGAATGCATTAATTAAGCAATTAATTTGGCATTACGCATCACTTCATCATTCCCAGTAAGAGAGAGCGAGAGAGAGGGAGAGAGAGAGAGAGAGAGAGAGAGAGAGAGAGAGAGAGAGAGAGAGAGAGAGAGAGAGCCTGCAGGATCCCATCCAGAAGTTTCTTTGATCAGCTCGTTCACACGGGTTCATTCATTCATTCAGTGTTTATTTGAATAGAGACAGATACATGCAACGTTTTTAAAATAGTGTGACGTCACATATAACATTTATGGCATAAGCTAATTTGCTGGAAAATAAAGAGGAGGATCAACTCGGACCTCCAGCAGGTGAACAGCCACAATCATAGACAAAAAAAAAAATCAGTTGTAGTTTTTCAGAAAAGACATTCATTCCTTTACAAAAAAGAAAACCCGCATGTGAATTCAAAGCACATGTGCTTTCTGGAAACGTGGTGGTTTTCATTTTTCTCACGTTGTAGCCTATTCTGACGTCACGTGACAATTTGTTTTACTTACTGTAAGATGTAAATATTTCAATTTCCAGATGAGGTGTTTTTTTCCACATGTGAACATTTTTGATTTCATATTTTCACCTACCATTAGATCTGTCAACATTTGTTTCACAAACATGTGAGAAAACGTAATTTCACATCCAAAGAGACAATTCACAGGTGAAAATGTCAGTGGGAAATGTGACATGTTCATGTTTGAAAACCAACAAGAAGCACATGTGCTTTGAACTGACGTGGGTTTTCACATGTAACTTTTTTTGTAAGAATTTATGTTTTTCTCCCTTTAAAATACCCAATATCTTATCACTTAGGCCCTACATCAGTTTGTTAATTCTACTTTATACTGTAAATGTATGTCACACGGATTTATGTTATGGCTACAAAGGTGTGTAAGCTCTATTACTGGATATAAAAAAAGATGCCAAAATTCTACTTCTGCAAATAAAAAGGTGGTTAAACTATATTTCTGCATAATGAAAAGGTTGTAAAATCTATTTCTGCATATTTAAAGGTTGTAAAAAGGTGTAAAAAGGGAGTTTCAGCAGGACTTCCCTGGCCTGCACGTTCATCTGCATCCTTACTGTGTCATAAATAATTTGATTCATTAGGAATCTCCATGTATTTGTTACTGTAAGGGACATGAACAGAACAAGACTGGTTCTGCTGTTCTACATGTTAACCCACAGTAGGAATGTGTAATATATAAGATAGAAGTGCAGGTGTAGCTTCATAACCAATCCAACGCATAAAACAAATCATGTTACATATAAAACTTACAGCTTAAACATGGTCTATAAACAGTATTTTACACCTGATGACCTTTGAATTTAATATCTGCTTCCAGGCAATGTAATGAGAATGGAGTCTGATCTCTTCTACGGTTTCAACCTGCTTAGATTTTCTAAAAAATCTTTTTTTTTTTAGAAAACATCTTTTTTTTTTGGTTGTGAAAATAAAAAGCAGCACAGTCTGAAAATCCGTCTGTTCCTTCAGATTCCACATGCAAAAAGATCTCCCCGTTTCCCCAGAGCGTCAAAATGAATTTCTGACTCATTAGCATTTATGCAAATTAGTTTCTAATTGCAGGCGTAATGACTCTGGCGTGGGAGATTTTTCAACCCGCCATTTTTGTTACTGCATGCTTTACAGGATGCATTTTCGATTAAAAAACAAAAGCGGTTCGTCCTTTTATTAAAGAAAACCTGCTTCAGGTTTATTTCACATTTAGAAAGAAAGGGAGAGAAACATTTAGGCCGAATATCTCTGTGGCATCGACAGAAGCCTTCGGTGGCATGAAGATGATTTTTTTTTTCCTCCACACCACCGGAATGAAGACTTGCTATCTTTTTTTTCCCCCCAAAGATGAAAAGGATGCAAGCATTCTTTAAGAGAGAAAATAAAAACTTGAAGGTGAGTCTGGATATTAGAAATATTGCAGAAAGTCTTTGTCACAGCCTGTAGCTTTTTTTTTGGTGCAGTTTGTGCAATCTTGAAAAATGGAAATGCAAAATGGACGCTATGAAACAGCAGCAATTTGGGATTTTAGCGTCCTATCTGGCAAGATAATGTAGAAGGCAAGATAACCAGAGGCCAAAACCGACTGAACGTCCCTCTTGGCAGGGATGCAGATGAAAAAAGAAAGACACTTAAACTCAGCTTTCCTTTTGATCTGCAGAAAGAGAGTTTACCCTGCTTTTTTTTAGGCTGACAGAAATATTTATCACATAAATCTATAGTGGTTAGTATCAAATTGATGTAAATTATGTGAGGATTGTGTCTTTTAAGGAAAGCAACCAAACTGAATGCTTTTCTTCAATTCTAATAGATTTTTTTGTGTGTGTTTGGGGCTGATCGGTGGCAGGAGGTCACAGTTTACCCACCTTTTGATTTACCACTACATCACCGCTCCTTGGTTAATGAACTATTTAGGAGGAAGGGGTGTGGGGGGGGGGGGGGTGAGGAGAGGGAGGGGGGCGGTGTTGGGGTGGGGTGTGTGTGTGTGTGTGTGTGTGGGGGGGGTGTCTGTCTGGTTTGGCACAAGGAGGCTGTTTGGCCCCCACGGAGCTCCGACAATATGGGCAGATTTTGGGGGACAAAAGCTCCGGAGCTTTGAGTTGCAGAGCACGTCTCGGGTCCCGGGACACTGGGACACTGGGACACCGGGCTGCCAGGCTGCCAGCACCAGCCTGACACTTTGTTGTAGGTGGTGAGAAAACTCCACCAGAGGAAAAAAAAAAAACCAGGAGTCACCGGTGTGCCAACGGTAGACTCCGTGCCACAGCAGGTCACCAGTGCAGACAGGACCAGGTAATTACAGTTCAAGGAAAGATGATTTTTAAGATTCAAATGACGTGTCAGGATGGGTATTTTTGGCAGCACTGGGCTCCTGTAGCTATGTGAAAGACAAAAATATGAAAGTATAGTCTGTGGAGCTGCAGTAGCCTAATCATTCAAAAATAAAGGTTCTGATAAAGGTTCCAAAAGGCCCTTATTTTGGTGGTGTGGTTCTGTAGGTGGGACGTTTTCTTGTTTGGAGAACCTTTAGTCCCTTCACTTTACGCTTTACCAAGTCTTTACTTTGAGAGAAAAGTTTCTAAAATCAACATTTTTCTCTTCTTTTCCTGGCAGATTCCTTCCCCTCTTCCTCTGTTTTCTTTAAAAAAAAATAATTTCTATGATTCTTTTAATTGGTCTTATTTCTGTTCCCAGCTCTTCTCTTGTTCTTCAAGATTGTTCTCGTTCACAGGAACACTTGTTCCATCTGTTGACTCATTAGCATTGGTTGCTTGTCATGATGGTGATCTAGGAATATCATCTTATTCAAATTTTTCACTCATTGTGTAACAGCTTCAGCTAAATGCCTCAAACCTAAGAAAAAAAACCAGATTTACAATCACAGGTTGATTGAGATGTGACCATTTGTTCACCTGACTTCTTCTTGGCAGGTTTCATTTTAGTGAATCAAAGTTATTGTGATTCATGTTGCGTAATCCCAAAGACTGTCTGCTGCAATCACCAGATTGTTTGATTAGTTCATCACACATGGACTTCACAAAATGTCACTTCTTCAGCTGAAAAAAAAAAAAAACGAAACCAGTAAGAACTCGCACACTGACATAAAGGAAGACCGGTGCAAAAAAGGACTGACATTTATGTAGAAAATGTGCAAAAGTAGGTAAAAAGTGCAAAAAGTAAAAGAAAAGTGCACAACAGAAAGTGTCTCATCATCAGTTCTGAATAGACAGAGCAATACCTAACTATATATGGTTGTAATCAAAAAATCAAACAAACCTTCCTTAGTTGCCAAATGCATCATAGTGACCGGAAGGTTGTGGGTTCAAATCCAGAAAAACAACCAGAATCTTTCAGTATCACAAGTTACAAGAAATGGAAGAAGTGTAGAGATTTTGTTCAAGTTCCTCGTTCTATTTTCATTATACTCATTCCTTCCCGTAAACCCAAAGGTCAACGGTTTGATCAGGTTTGCGTAAGTCACAAGGTGTCTGGTAAAATGCTAAAATGCTAAAATTTTGCACAGGGTCAAAATGAACGACTCAAGAAAAGCCTCTACACTGCGGCTATCAGGGTCGACCCAAAGAGTTTGAGAGGTTAGAGGAAAAAAGAAGAAAAAATGCAAGGCGCTCTCCACTGTATAAAGTTAAAAAGCCTTTATTATTCTTGGCTATTGCATGTTAAAAAGTTAGAAAATGTGTTGCGGCTCCACCCGGCCTTCTTCAGGCTGCAGAGAACAATGAAACATGTTTGATCGTTCCTTGGATGTTTTCTTCTGTATTTCTCTACATATGGACTCCCTATATTTCCAATGGGCTGAGTCTCATCTTGACTTACCCTTGACCCCCCCCCAAAAAAACTGTTTCGAACCTTGTCCATTCTCTGACCCATACACACCTCTCTCTAAGAATAAACTCTGGTAGCAAAAACACTGATTCTGTGCATTCGGAGGTTTACTTGAGTACATCGATTCAGGAATTCAACATTCGGGAATCAAAAGTAGAGCAACCCACACAGCATCCACCAAAAAAACATCAGTGATGATAGTCTGAGGACTGAAACGTTTGCTGCTTTTTAATTCATGTTTGGGCACCCAAGCACTTTTTTTTGTTTCTGGCACACACGTCTCATTAAAAGAGGAATTTTGCATGGATCTCAGCACATTTACTCTTTCATTCAGGCTTTTTTTTTTTTTTTGCCGAAGGTAGATCTATGCTGTGTGGGTTGCTCTACTTTTGATTCCAGTAAGCGTTTACTCTCGCTTGTCCTTCACATTGGTTTAAGATCTAAAAAATATGTTTGCATCGGCCGATTTGAACAATAATACTCCCAAGTTTAAATCCTTATCCTTGAGCTGATCACAGTTTCAGTACAAACTACCCAAAGAACCCATGGAGGTGCCAAGGTGAACTTTTTTTTTTAGAGTGGGTGCTGTGTTGATGATGAGGTGCGGTCAGCAATAAATAAAAGAAAGTTAAACAGCAGTAAGGGCTGTAACACACCGTCTTAACTCTCTCTCTCTCTCTCTCTCTCACACACACACACACACACTCACTCACTCACACACACACACTCGCTCAGCACCCTGTGTTTAGAGCAGATAATGTGTAAAACACCCCAGGGTTTCCGCTTCACCTTGGCTCCTTCCACAAACGCAATTCTGCACTTCTGCTTGTGGGCTTCCTTCCTCTGCAAGCCGCTGTAACACTTTACTCAAGTTCCAAAATAAGATTGTGTGTGTCTCCGTTTTCTTTAAATAAAAGCAGAAATTCTTGATTTGTACATGCAGTATAAATAAAAGTGCCATGGAAATTAGAAGGCGTAGTCACATGCCGGCTCTCAGTTGACTGGTGCTTTTGAAAGCTATATTTAGGGTGGGGATTGTATGGGGATAAATGCACTTTTTGACAGTATATGACAGGACTAGTTAGGGTTAGTATTAATATGTCAGACATTTACACTGGAATTGTAGGTTTTAGGAGGTTGCAAGTCAAATCATCAGTTTGCTCTAAACTCAAGGTTATCACAAGTTTCAGACTGAAGACCGGCCTTTTCGTTTGCTCATGTACTTTTTATGGTTTCCGTCTATTTCAATCAGCACGCATCGCTTTGCGTCATCCGTGTCCAATCGCAGAGATGCTGGTCCCATTCTAACGGCTCCCTCACGTTGTTCCTATAAGAGCCTCAAATATGCCAAATGAATCCATCTGCACACAATGCAGTCTTTGTCAGGAACCTCAAAGTGCTGCTAATCGCATTGTGGGCCTAATGCCACCTCAACACTCCTCTATGAGAGGAGCTGCAGACGTATGTACGTGTGAGTGTGTGTGTGTGTGTGTGTGTGTGTGTGTGTGTGTGTGTGTGTGCTAAAAATGCAGCCATGATGAATTGAGAAATATGCACACGCACACACACACACACACACACACACACACACACACACACATACGTATACACTGAACAACGAATGACTTGTTGATCACCCAAGTGCATGCGTAAAAGGTGCATAGTTATAGTTAGTTATAGGTAGGCTATAATTATAGTTATATAGTTATATTTATATAGTTTTAGTTACAGTTATAGTTACAATTACATTTATAGTTCTAGGTATAATCACAGTTATAGTTAGAATGACAATTATAGTTATAGTTATACTTACAATTACAGTAATATTATATATGTTATAGTTATAATCATAGTTATAGCAGTTATAGTTTGAATGGCAGTTATAATTACAGCTAGGATTACAGTTGTACTTATAGCTATAGTGATAGTCATATTAATACAGTTATAGTTACAGCTATAATTCCATTTATAGGTGTAGTCATAGGTATAGCTGCAGTTATAATTACAGCTATAGTTACAGCTGCAGTCACAGTTATAGATACAGTTTTATCCTACAAAGTTATAATTAAAAATGTAGTTCTAGTTTTCTAAATTATGGCTATGATGCAAATTATAGCTACAGATCAACCTTGAATGAAAATCCTGTTGAATTGCCCCCAAATTTTCATGGGTAGGCATCAAGAAACGCTTACAGGCCTTAATTCAAACATAAACCTGGTGCAGTATAAACTGGATGGAGTAGGGGGCGGGGGTTGGGGGGTGTTGGGTGTTGGTGGGGTGCAGTAAACCGTCAGGCCGTGGGGAATGGCCTGATGGGTGCTAATGAACTTGAGACGTGCCACCACAATGCTCTGAACGGCCTCTGGTCCACCTCGGTGCCCGGGTTCCCAGGCAGCCGAGGGGGGAGGGAGGGACGGGGAGGGAGGGGTGCGGGGTAGGGGGGGAGAGGGGGTACCAGGCTATTGTGCCCGGCTCTTAGCCCATTAGCCACCACCACTTCGCTTTCCCAAGAAGAGTTTGAGGCCTGCCTGGCCTTGGTAACCAGGCATCGTTGCGCGCCGGAGGCAGAGAGGAGGGGAGGAAAGCTCACCGAGCGAGGCAAGGCAGAGAAACAGTAGCCGTATTTAGAGTTTGATCTCCAGGAAAGCGTCCAAAATTTGGAGAGAAAGAAAAGGGGAGCGCAGAACATTGGTCGGCAGAGAGAACCCCCCGACAACAAACCGGGGGCTGACAAAGTTGTCTCTTTGGCAGTCGCGCCTCCTATTGAACCAGTAATTTATTCAAAGGAGATTTTTATCCCCACGATCTGATTATTATGATAATCAAGTGACCCAGACCCCCTTTCTTGGCTCTTGTCTGCGGGTCTGGGCTCGGCGGTGACAGTAAAAGCTGATTTGCACGGTCTTCACCCCCTGGTCACATTCCTGGACTCCTCTGTATCAAAGACGCAGACAATGAGAATAGTGGATGTGCGCACTTGATCCAGGCGCATGAGTGAGGCTATAGTCTCCACCGGGGGCTTTGTGTCAAACGAATACTAGTAACCAGACAAGATTACACGAAACTTTTATAATCCCACATGGACCAAAACGGGGCTCAAAACGACACACTTGATATGTGAAACTCCCAACGAGAGCCACAATAGCGCGAGGGCCGGCAGACAGGAGGCTGAGTGCGTGCAGGCGGTTAGTGCCGTCCGATTATGCTTAATTGGGGAATTAGTCATCAATCTAGCCAAAAATCACATTAGATTCAGTAGCATACTGGTAAATAGATGAGAATATATATCATTATTCTGACTGTGCTGCTTACTATTGTCTAAAATCTATAAAAACCAACCCACATGAACCCAGATTATTAGTTTTCCTGAGCAAAATCCATAGGCTGCCATAAAGCAAAAGGGGGGAACTTGGGCATCCAGGCCGATTCACACCGATGCTGCTTTCACTTGAGAGGGTGGAGACAAAACAGACCTGCATCGTGTCATAAGGGGAGGGCCTTGGTGGCGGTATATGTTTTTTTGGGCAGGCATGTTTAAGTTCATATTGCATCTGATGCGAGGAATGGCGAGTGTGAGGGACGGCGGGCAGGGGGGAGGCGAGATCCACCTCCATGGGAAATAATGGTGATGATAATAAACAGGGGGAAAACCCGTCCGAGGGAAGCTGAATGGATGGAGCCAGAGAGACGTCACGGCGAGCCGCAGCCATGAAGACCGTGTGGTCCAGCCTCCAGGAGCTCAGTCGGTCTCCATCTCCTGAGCCGCTCGCTTCTCTGTTTTGGAGAGCGGACGCCGCCGCGACTCGCAGACAACGGGGTGAGTATGAGATATAACCTCCGTTTCCCGGGGAATGTGGGGACAGGTGCGTTAATATCGGGCAGAAACGGAGGAAAGCGCGTTTATATTCGCGTCTGTCCGTGCGGTACGTCGCCAAACTGCACACATAACGGAGCAGGATGCGTAGTCTGGATGTGGCAGCAGCAGCCGTGAGGGGGGATATGGGCAGTAAGTGTTAGGCAGCAGGTATTTTGCTCCAAATGTAATTGTATTTCAGATCTCTCTCGTGTTTCTGTGTTGCTACACTGAGGATTGTGCACAGCGAGGTGACATTTCCATCAGAATGGCAGCTATTGGCAGCGAATACGAGATGGAAAATATCGCTCAGCACAAAACGCGCAGCGGTATTCTACTATTTAATGATATTTCGCTTTACATTGGAAGTGTGTCGAAGGCTATAGAGAAAATATAATTCATATCAATAAATTCGGCTGATTGGACTATTCCATCGTGCCAAACTCCGCTGAAAGGTCACGCTCACACAGACGAACCCGCAAACACAAACCTGCAGTCCTTTTACAGTGTAAATGATATATGAATGAAAATATGCCAGAGGACGAGCAACTTCTAATTAGATGTGATTTTGCGCTCATGAAGGGAGAACTCCTCTTTTTTTTTGTCACAAACTCATGACGCATTGTGCACAGGATTCATATGCGCCATTTACACACAGAGCCACAAAGGCCAAAAGGCGTCTCGATCCCGTCTTTTTTTTTTTTTTTTAATTTCTTATAGACCTCCAGGCAATTAGCGGGGTCACTTTTCCAGCTCTGCCTGTGATGGCAGAGGGAGGACGGTGCAGCAGAGTCAGGCAACATATGGCACCAAACCCGTCCAGGCTGACAGGCTCAGGGTTTGGGGACAAAAAAAGAAAAGGTTTTGGTGTTTTTTTTCCCCAAATTAAGCCCTTGCAGGACTCTGTGTGGCCATGTGGCTCAGATACGAGGATTACCATCAGATAGGACCGCAATGCATGCGTAATAAGACAAAGTGGAGGCGTTCACACCCATAGTTGGCGGATAAAGGATCACAAGGCCAAATATCCAGTCCACACGTGTGCGCCGAGTACGAGGCCTGCCGAGAACACGTGTGCGCGCACGGACACACTGGGAGCCGGGCTCCGGGGGTTTGGAGCAAAATTAGGATTATGCAACATTTCACATGATGTAGCCTATATGAGAGGATTCATTTGCATTGGTCAAAACGCGTGGGGGGGATGCTGAAGGGAAGCAGGGGATGGATGTGACAAAGGGCGCGCGTGAAGTATGAAATCCTATACACGAATCTAGAATGTTCACCTGCTGCTGGTTGAGACTGGAAATGTGAAGTTTGGAAAATTAGGGTTTGTTAATTCTGCGTATTGTTTCATTGTTCTTTTTTTTTGGAACTAGTAATTGCACTCACTCATGCACACACACACACACACACACACACACACACACACACACACACACACAGTCTAAAGTTGTGTTTGCCATTGCAGTGTATTTTAGTTCCTAATAATTTTGCAGCATCCACTGGCCATAATCCTATATGTGTGTACATGATAACGGCAGGTTATGCATTATGTTATTCTGACGACTAAATGTAATAATACAGCAGCAGCAGGGACTGGTAGGAAGAGATCTGCTGTCCATTCGGCTGAAGTCTGCACCTTTTCACGCCCATCATCATTTTTTCTGTGGGGAGAAAATGCAGTTTGCTGATTGTCTTTACTGTGTGAACGTACAGTATGTAAAACGGGGCAATTTTGTCGCCCCGCGCTGTGTAGTCTATTTGAGAAATATAATTATCGTCTCTTTTTTCCAGGGTTCCCTGGAGAGACATTCACCGGCCTCACAACACGTGGCTTACTGTAGGTAATATGGGCGACCAGCTCTCACTGTAATTCACTGGGACTTTACATATAGGCTTCAGGAAGGCGGGGTTGATATTTTGGAAAGTTTGGGGATAGAAAAAACCCTATATAATGCTGTATAGTCAGTTATCAAGTTAAGGTTATAGATGCAGCCTAATTATAGTTATATAATATAGGATTATGTAGGCTATATACAGTATGACAAAATGCTTTCACATACACAGACGTTAGAAAAAGTTTTAAAAATGCAGAATGTTCAAATAGCCACAGTCAAAGAGAATATCATGTTCAAAATTACAGTATTTTTAGTGTAATATTCACTTCATATCGGGAATGTTAGGCCACTACAGTTTCAGCTATCCAGAGACAGTACAGGACATAGTTTAACTGCTTTGTAAAAGTCATTTTCATCTATTATGTTGGTGCCAGATGCCACAGCCTGGCTCTGACGCCTATACTGTGTGTTACCACTGGATTTTACCAGTTCAGTCAGACTCTCTGCCAAAAGGCCTGAACGGTCCTGAATCTGCCAAATCCATGCAGCTAATTTCAGAAGTGCATGGATCCACTTTAAAACATTTAATATTACCTTAACCTGTGCGTAAAAGACATTAACTCGTGCGTAATTGCCTTTGTGCCAGCCTGCAGTAAGACTCTGCTACCTCGAAATAAAACATTAAATCTAAATTCAAGCAATGACATAAAATGTCTTAAAAGAAAAAAAGAAAAAGAATAACGTTTTTTAATCAAATGAAAATCAACAGCAGGGTGATTACAATAGCTGCACGGCGCGTGAATGTCTTGGTAATAAACTCTACACCTACACATAAATTATTGCCAATTAGAGGCGCCAGATTTGTTGACGTCATACACGTCTTGGCCAATGGCGAAGCCTGATTAGGTTTGTTTGACTGGTGAATGGCGGTGGAGAGGATGAACCTGGACCTTTAATTGGCGCGTTTAACTCGTTTTTAAGTGAAGCTTTCCTCGACTTCACTGACGTATATTAGACCACCAGAAAAAAAACTTGTAGTCTTCATTACAACTATTTAAAAGTATTTTCAGTTTTATAGGAGTGGAATGTGAAATAAGTGATGCCTAAATGCCTAAATTTGGGGTGTTGGCTCAGATAAAGGAGGCCGCTGTCCTGTCATGGTGAATACTGAATGAGAGGGAAAGGCGACGTACAGTATGAGTGTTTTGCTGTAAACTTACGCAAAATTGAGAGACTTTAAAATCTACGCCAACTTCATTTTCTAATGCTGGTATGATGATTTCTTGGGCGAAATGCATCGTGATGATCGAACACTGGGGAGAAAACCCAGAAGACAAATACTTGAAATGGTATTAATTTATTAGAATTATATAACAGCAATAACAGGAATAACCCACTGTTAATGACGGGACTATTAATGATAATGGGGAAATAATTGCAATCTGCATATAATTATCTTTCTCTTTATCCAGCTGGGAAATTGTGAAAAATATCTAGTCCTAAAAACGAGTCATAAAGCACACAGCGATTCAAAATGTTCCTGTTAGTTGCAGTGTCAGTGTTGCACCACTCAGTTTTATGCAATATATTAATGTGATGAATTATTGATGAGTAAAAACAACAAATTAAGCCTTGAATTAATAGCAAGTTGAATGATACAAAAATATATATTTGAACAGGCAATTGGAATTAATTCTAAAATAATTCTCTATTGAAATTTGAAATGCTGTTGGCTATTATTATATCTTAAAATATCTTAAAATACACTGAAATGTCTGTAAATCTGATTCATACATAATTTGTGTATTACATGTATATTACAATTTGGAGGGAAAACTATTATACTAATATTGTACCTTTTGGTATTTTGTCTTTGGCACAAAACATGAATTATCTGTAAGTACTAGTTCACCTGACAGAGCTAATTATGAATTATGAGTGTTAATATTATATATGTATGTGTGAATGCATGTGTGTGTGTGTGTGTGAATGTGTGTGTGTGTGTGTGTGAATGTGAATGCCAGTGTGAGCCTGCATAGGTGTGTATGATTTGTAAACGATTTGGAAGCATCTACCCACACATGTAGCTTCACATGCAGCGCTGCACTGTGCATACATGCGTGTGTGTGTGTGTGTGTGCACATGTGTGTGTGTGTGTGTGTGTGTGAACGATCCTGTGATCCTGCAGCATCATGGGAACACATTAGACGTGTTATTTATTTATTTTTTTTTGCTCTGAGAGGGCCTTGCTTTGTCCTTGCTGATCGCACGTCGGTGTGAAACAAAGCCCCCTCGCCTCAGATCCGTATTGTGACAGCTTTGTGAGAACCAAACCGAACATTTTTCCTGCTGGTGGACGACCAGTTCGTTATTCAGACCTGGAGGAAGAAGAACAATGCCAGTGGGATTTGTTGTTTGCTAACAGGGATGTAGCCGTCCTCGCTAGTGCCTAGTGCATGTTGCGTGTTTAAGCCGTGGAGGAGTGTTAACGTCTGGGTGTGTGTGTGTGTGTGTGTGTGTGATGGAGGGCGAGAATATTCTCTGCCTCGCCCTCCCCTCTCTCTCTCTCTCTCTCTCTTTCTCTCTCTCTCAGTCTTTCTTTCTTTCTTCTTCAGTATCGCTCCATCTCTCTCTCTCCTTTTCAGTCAATAGAGCGTTACTTGGTGGTGGCGTTGGGGGGTGGGCGGGGGGGGGAGGAGCTTGCCACAACGGGGATCTGGGCACACAGAGCAGCTTTAATTAGATGGGGCCTTGTGCCATGTGCCACCACGGTTCTGAGGTGTGTGTGTGTGTGTGTGTGAGAGAGAGAGATAGTGTGTGTGTGTGTGTGTGTGTTTGTACGCCCTTGTCTATGTGTATGTGTGAAGATGTATCGTGTGCGCGTGTGTAGTCTTATTTCTGTAAGTTTGTGTGCGTGAATGAGTGTGTCTTCATGCATTTATGTGTGTGTGTGTGTGTGGGTATGTGTGTGTGTGTCACGCCATTGTCTGTGTGTACGTGCAAAGACGTATCGTGTGTGTGCATGTGTGTACGTGCATGTGTCTTCATGCATGTACATGTGACCGTGTGTGTGTGTGTGTGTGTGTCATGCCATTTTCTACGTGTACGAAGACGGATTGTGTGCACGTGTAGTCTAATTTCTATATGTGTGTGTGTGTGTGTGTGTGTGCTACGCCATTGACTATTGTCTACGTTTACGCGGGAAGACGTATCGTGTGTGTGTGTACTCTTATTTCTATATAAATGTGTGTGTGTGCTCTCTTTCTGCCTTTATGTTACACGTTGACCCCCCACCTTGAACGTTGGCACCCCAGTTTTACCCCGGGACGACCGGTCTGGCATCAGATAATGTAAATGAAGACAAACCAGCTTCCTCTGTAGTGGTTACAGTAGAACAGCCAGGGTCTTCTTTTAATTTAGAAATGCATTTTGGCCGAGGCGGGTGGCGGCGTTTGAAGCCATCACCCTCCTATGGAGCGAGGCGTGGGGTGAGGCGGGTGCGCCATAGGGACGGGCGCCGGGCCGGAGAGAGAGGGGAGGCGGTCGGCGAAGGTTGGCGCCATAGCCGGTTTGGACTGGTTCGACAAATCGTGTGTGTGTGTGTGTGTGTGTGGTTTTTTTTTTTTTGTTCACGCCTCTCACTGATTGTTTGACTTTGGGGAGTCGAGGCTTTCGGCGGAGGCATTACTAGCTGGCGGGGTGGCCGTCCAATCAAAGCTTTCGGTTCACCGGGAGAGGCTTCCGATTGGCCGCGGCTGTTTGAGGCGGGGTGAGGGGGCCGGTGGGTGTCGTCGTAAAAATGAAGGGTCGGGACATTTAAGGAACGCGATAAGTTGAGTGAGAAAAAAAAAAGGCCTCGAGCCTGAAGAGTAACTTCTTTGTTTGGAGCTGACGTGGACGAGTGCGCAATTTTTTATTTTTTTTTGGGAAATCCGGACTTCACACATTTTTGACATGAATTTAACCTGTTTGCCAAGTAATGCTTAATCTCTAATCCCTCAAATGATTTAGAGAAAATCCAGATGGAGGAAGATGGAGACATGTAATAAAGTTTCACATTTTGTTTTAATTAACACTTTGTTCTCTGCTTATAGGTCAGAATCTGGCCCAATGTACTTCGCCTGCGGCTTGAGAGGATGGGTAGCCTTAGGGGTTGGTTGTTATCTTTGGTTATCTAGCTGTATGAGTGATGTACATTCTTCATAAAGCTAGATAACCGAAAGTAACAAGAATCCCATTACACTCCTGAAAAGGCATCAAGACCCCCAACGCACCTGCAACACACACTGCGCCGCTCGCACAGCAAAACAAGAGAAGACAATGGCCAAACGTTTTAAAGGACATGGGAGCAAAATGGAAGTGCAAGGTAGGTCCATGTCACTGTTGTATAAGTTTTTTGATTGTATGTGTGTGTGTGTGTGTGTGTGTGTGTGTGTGTGTGTGTGTTTTGACAATTTGCACACCTAATTTTACTGCTAGGCTCCATATTTTCTCCTTTGACTCATCAACAATGCTTGCCTTTCCAAAGTTACTTTTTACTTACTTTTACTGTTACTCATTTCACACATTTGCGTAGATGTGTATTGTCTTCTGCTCTTTTCCCATTGATACATTGGTATGATAGATAGGTATGTAGAAACAAAAGGTGCATTGGCACACATATTTCGTCGGCTCCCTGCAGCCAGTGGCGTTGACCCATAGCACTACGGTTGCTCCAACAGGATCACTTTTAATCTAATAAGCCCTATGATCCTTGTGTGTGGGGCTGCATGCAGGGGCTTAGCCTTAGTATCACATGGCCAGGAGCGACGGGCCCGCATGCTGAAAGAAACCCACAGTGATTCGGCAAAGCCAGGCGGTGGACTTTGACAAGTCGTTTAACAAGTCGGTGTTGGCTAATCAGTTTGCTGACCAACGCTCTATTCATTCGGCTCCATGAATTTAAACTCTATTTCTTGTATCGTTGGCATCAAGAGAACATGCAATATGAAAAGAATGTGGGCCCTTTATATCATAGGAGCTACATACGGTGCTATGAATTATACATATGTTCTGACTTGGATGGGATTGTGCGAGTTAAGAATGCTCCCTCCGAGTTAATCCGGGCTCCCAACGCCCCGCCGGCATCTAAGCGAACAGACAAGAATTTGTTTGAGGCCAGTTTTGTTAAGTTAGGCGCTGTTGATTTTTTTCCCTCTCTCCCCCCCCCCCCCCTTTTCTTTTCTCTCTTTTGCATGAAGAGATGTTTGATTTGGGGTCCTGGCCGTTGTTTGATTTGACGTGACAGTTGGCTTGGTTGTGAATGGGCCGTGGAAAAGCCTCCATTGCGTGAGGTGCTACCATGTGGAAAGGCCTGATGGGATCTCGCTGAATGCCGCTGTGTGTGCGCAAGACTCCAAGGGGGGGAGAGGTCCGGGGGCAATCAAGCAGAAACTGCCCCCAGTGACGAGAGCCATGAGCGAGAGAAGGAGAACAATCTCAGCCTTTGGGTTCTTGGCCTGGGCTCGTGGTGAGGTGTAATTGGTCAATCAGATCTTCAACCTCAAGGCCTCTGATGGCTGATTGAAGGTGTGATTTCTTTTCTCCCCATGAATGCTAGAGGGTCGCTCCTACTGAGTGAGGCCACTGAGGATTGTTCTCTCCGGAGAAACCTAAGATCTCTGCCTCACCATCTGAGGTGGAGCTCCGAGACGAGCAGCGAACCGCAATCGTGTTATACGTATTTCACACGGCGGATTGTTTGCTGTCTCGACGCGGCTCGACCGAAACGTCACCCTCGAGTCCGGACATATTCAGACAAACTCCTGAATGTCGCGCGGGGACCGAAGTGAAATTCCTAAGAGCGCGCGTGGCAACCTCACCTCGCAATGTCAATCTCGTCGAGCCCTGCAGTCGTCCCAGCCTGCTGCATTGCAGGTGCTGAGTGCTGACATTTGAGCTCTGGGCTCGGCGAGTAAGCGAGAGGAACGAGGGCCTTGACAGGAAGTGACAGCCGGAGATGTCACCTCCCCCCCGATGGCAGAGTGCTACCTGGTTCCTTGTCTATAGTGCTGCCTTTTCACAGGGAGAACGCCACTTCTGTTGTGTTTCTATAGCGGTAGACGCCACAAAGACAAAAAAGACCACAGCACGGCTTCAATCTGTTATTGGAATTGATGCATTATTGGTGGTGATTGACTGATTCTAAGCAGCTGATTGTACTGGCAACTTATTCGACTGTGTGTAAGAATTTGGCAGATTAGGAAAGGTACCAGGCAAGCCAAATCGAGAAGTGTAAAGATAAGTTGTCTGTTCTTGGTTCCTTCTTTGTGTCAGTTACAGTGTTTTGGCAAAACGGGGAACTGAAGCCTTGGACAGATTGTGTTTATACCCTAAGCAGCGCCCAGGGAGACGCATGTGATGGTGCAAATGTTTTTTGTGCTGGCTCTGTGTGTGGCACAGTTATATCACTAACACTTCACACTAGGGACCCCAGAGTAGAGGCTGCCTCAGCTTCTGCCTGCCTGAAAATGGCACAGAGATGGGAGAGTTCCTCGCAACCACCTCAGGGCTTCTCTCTCACTTGGCCTCTCTTTTTCTCTGCGTCCCATAGCAATGTCTGAAATAGAAAGAGAGCGAGAGGAGAAAGGGTGGAGGAGAAAAGAAGGCAGGGAGGGGAAGGGGGGAGGAGGAGGGTGGTGGATTTGTCTTAGCTTTCATGCACTAGGCAAGCAGATTTAGACTCCAAGTGTCAAATAGAAAAACAGCCATTGTGGTCGGGCCCTACTTGCCCCCCCCCCCCACCAGTAGACTTTACAGTCAATAGAGCCAGTCCACTTGTCACTGAGGGACAATGGGCCCCTTTGCCTCCCTTTCAGCACCACCGGGTCCGAGCAGCCAGACAGTTTTCTGAATAAGACCCAGTGATTCTTGCCCCCTTTTCTCTCCCTCTCTTTCTCTCGACGGAACACACCAACGGGGTTTGGAAAATGGCTTCGCTGTTGGGCCGGAGCAGAAGGCCAGGCCCCGTATTTCTACAACACTGGCATTCCCTCCGCCCCTCTTCGCTCACAGAGAAATGAATGTATCTCAGGCGGTTGCAAAAGTCAATGGGCCCACCCAGACAAAGGAGATTAAGTTTGGCAACTTAGCAGTAACAGGTGTACTTTGACTGTGCTCGGACCACACGGGGGGCGGCTGCCGCTGTCTGACCCGTTGCTCTGTTTGCCTCCCTGTTGGTTTTGAGTTCTGTGGAGATAAAGATGAAATTCGCTTTGTGTGTTGTGTGACGACGAGAACGCTTTGGACCTTGTCGACTTAGATGTTTGAGTCGAGAGTGTGTTTGGCCTATAGCTGTCCAGGCCCGGGCCTCTTATCATTTTCATTGCTTTTGAAACTGTAGCTCAGTTTTGCCACATTTCTCCAGCGGTTTGCCACGTTTTCTCCAAAGGGATTCTGCAGATATCTTTAGATCTCGAGCTCTGCTTACCCAAGGGAACGAGTTAAGGGTAAACAATGCGGGCATGCAGAAGAAGAAAGAAAAATTAGAGGGAGTGCAGCACAGCGTTGAAGCATGAATATATTTTCACATTTAGAACTCAGACAGTGATGTTTTAAGAGAGGAAGCATCTTTCAAAGAGAATCAGCGGAGCCTTTTCTATCTACACCTTCAGTATTTCCAACCACAATAAATTGAGCCATTCAGCAAAAGTACAAACAGAGACACTCTCAGAGGCTGAGCAAAACAGTGCGCGCATTTGTTTGTTTCAGTCGTTAATAAAGCTTTTACCGAGAGCCTCTGTCCACAGAGAAAGCCCATTCTGGCGAAATGACTTGGTAAAGCATCCGATGAAGGGTCTGTTCAGACTGAAGCTGCTCCAGCTGCCATTGTCTAGCTCTCTCTCACACACCTACGAGTCCAGAGTAAGCACACAATTTCATTGTTGCGTGAGCTGTTAATATCAGAGGCTTCACAATAGAGCCCATTCGCCATATTTGCATAAGGCACTTTTCCAACAAGGACCCGGAGAGGGCTTGAAAGCTGGCCCACTCCAATGCCAATGGCAAAAAAATGTCAAGTGCCAATTAGGAGAGGTTTGCCACCATTCAGCGGTACCCCACCCCTGTAGTCCTGCCCCTCCCTGCTTACCCACCCCAACTCTCTCACACTCCAAGTCACCCCTGTTTCTACCACCTTATTCGAATTTCAGACGTCGCCTTCCCCTACTGACACCCAGAGACAAAAGCTGTCTCCCTCCTCTACCGGCTAATGGAGGATCCTTTCTGCCGGGCTCAGAGAATTAGCAAAATCAGACAGCATGCTCCCTTCACCGATTAGTCAGCTTTCTTTGTTGGTTCTTTGAATAGAAGGGTTCAGGGACTACTCAGCTAAACCTGTGAGATATAGACTCCACCTGCTAGTGCACACTGGACTTAGCAACATTTGGCTACGTTTGATAATTTGGTTTAGACTCTCAGGTTTGCATTGGCAGGTGTGAGTAATTGAGCAGCGTATGGAGAGTAGCATTTTGTTGAAGAAAGATGCTGGCTGCAAGCAATTAAAAATAACCTTTTTCGTCTGATATCCATAGTAGTCTGTATGGTAACAGCATTTAGCTACACAGTGACTTGTTGTAGGTTAGCCCTTCTTATAATTTTGTGCTGATGTAGATACAAATGTAGAGCATCATATTACTTTGGCTATGATAATGGCTGCAGTCAAAGACTATGCTTAATTGGAAAGCATAGTCTTTGAATCAGCTGTTAAGGCAAAAAAAAACACCCAGATTCACAGGCCTACTTCAAATGCAAGTTAGCTTAACTGGTAAATGTCAACAGTGCTGTTTACAATTCCACCGATGCTGAAAATGCGGCATTATTTAGAGGAATGTTAAACTGCAGCTGTCAGATGCAAAGTGCGCGGCAACGGGAACGTAGAAGCATCGTCAGTGTCCTTGAATTTAAGTGATGTTATGTTTACATTGGTAAGGCCTATGCTACAAAAGGCAGAGACATTAAACAAATAAGAAACTGGTATCCTATAAAAATGACGAGAATACGGCACATTAAATAAAAAAATTAAGTCATAGACACAATAAAGAAGGTAATCGTGTTTGCCCAATTGGGCTACCGTTGTTTTCCACAGAGCATTTACCTAACTTACCGCCTCCTGCCACTCAAAAGGATTTTTCTCTTGTCCCTTTTCTCTTTCATTCTTTCATTCAATCTCTGTGTCGAGTTTTTTTTTTTTTCTTTCCCAGCCTTGATTCTCAGATGGTTGGATCTGATTTGCATGCATTTGCATAATGAAAGTCATTTGCATGCTCAGGGGCAGACTGTACCATGAGAACAGACATGAAAAGGTGTGTGTGTGTGTGTGTGTGCATGCGTACGTGTGTGTGCATATGTGTGCTCGTGTGCGGTTTGTATGCTTCCGTGAACTATACATGTACGCACTCAAAATTTTTCTTCTTGCCCTCTGATTTTCCCTTCCCCGTTCTCTGTGCAGGCTACCACCACCACACCACACCACTGAGGGAAAGCTGGCAAAAGGAGACTGAAAAACAGAGAGAGAGAAGGAGGAGGGGTTGCTGTTGATTCTGCCCTCCCTCTCCTCGCCCTCCTCTGCATCGCCTCTCCCCTCCTCCCTTTCCTCCTTCGCTCCATCCTCGGCAGACTGCCCCTTTTTCCTGTACAGCGAGACGCAGCCCGCGCCACCATCTTAGAGCAACGCTGGCATGAAATGGAAGTGGGAAGACCAGTGCAGGTAACACACCAAAAAACCACCGCGCCCGCCATGCCGCATCTCTCTCCGCCGCACACCAGCGCCGCCCCGGCCCTCCATCCTCCTCTCCTCCTCCTCCTCCACCTCCCTCGCCGCTCCCTCGCTCCTGTTCTCCAGCAGGCTATAGCCTCCGTTTTTTAATCACCTCGGACGTGTTTGTTAATTGCAGAATTCACGAGATGCGCTGATGGGTGGGGGGTGGGTAGTGGATGTGGGCGGGGGGGTGTTTTTGTATGTGCGTTCACATTAAATCACTCTGCTCTCAATGCCTCTCTCAGGAGGCTTTCAGTGGGCATCTGCGCTCCGAAGCGCCCCGTTTTCTTTCCCGTTTGGGAATTCTCATGCCATCCTCACACACATGCCCCGACATGGCGGCGGCTGCCATTTTGGAGAAACGATGCAAGCCGTATTTCCTGGACAATACAGAGACGCAGTTCATTACTCCTTATAGTTGAGCATTATAGGATTTGCGCAACAGTCATTTTACACCAAGAGACATAAAACCATTTGGTAGAGAGATTTTTACAATGATGTTTTTTTCAGTTCTGCTGGTATAGCACTGTGACTGCTAGATTACTCCTAAAAATCCCCTTTCTTTTTCTTAAACCCTTTAAACGAGGTTAAAAGAAATGTCAAGTTGAGCACATCTGTAGACTCTCATCACATTGTATGTGTTGAGAGTGATGCTATCCACGCACCAGTCTTCATGCTTCTCACACAGGGACACTGCAGCATAAACACCAACACAAAGCATCAGGGGAGAGAGAGCGTGTGGAATAATAGAGCGGAGATGGTGAAGAAGTGAGAGAGTGGGAGCATGATAGCCAGGGTCTCAGCACTGGAAAGCTCTCTTTGTGCGAGTGGTGAGTGTTCGAGGGCAGTCGGCGCTCAGACAAGTCGAGTATTGTTCTCTCTAAGCAAGCTTGTTGCAGCAAACCATTATTCCAACCGGGGAGCTCCCAAGTTTAAAAAACGCTTAAACCAAAACACCAATTAGTGTCGGCTGGGCCCGATTAAGTAAGGCAGCCGGTAAACAATGCGTGGCATTGTCCTCGCAACACAGAGAGACCTCCCTTTGTTTGTGTCTATGGAGTGGAGGTCAGAGACAATGCTAACGCTAACTTACTGTAGGGTGCCAATCCATAGCTAATGGAGAGACTGCTCCGTTAGCCTGATACCCCCTGTTGGGACAAGGGGAAAGCAGAAATGGAGACTGTCACAAAACCCACCAAGCCATCTTGACATTGAAGGTCCAAGGTGACTTTGCTAATTATGGGAAAACTGGAACAATTCAACATTGAAAGGAAATCAATATAAACCAACTAATCTGCTCAACTTTAAAAAAAACCCCATTTAATTTCAGCCAAACTCAATGATCTTTTATGCTTAAACTTCCAACGCTCATTTGAAATGTTGACACAGTTCTATTAAACCATTAGCAGCAGCATTTCTCAAATGAGGCCAATGCTTTCCGCATTTCAATTTCCGTCGATGCAGCCTTCAACAGCGGAGGCGTCGCTTGGCTTTCCTGAGAAGTGCGGTGGTAACTGTGTCAAACGCGAAGCCCACTAATCACGGCCAGGCCTCCATAAACAGGTGGTAGATTGAGCAAGGGGGCCGGGGCCGTTCTCAATTTACTGTGTAAATTATGCAGAGCCCAAAACAATGCAAACAGTAGACAGTGGAGTGGCTGGCGTTGGCTAATGAGATGATGAGAAGCCTGGGAGGGCTGGGAGCTAGCCGAGGTGAGGGGGTGGGTGGGCACGGCCGGCAGCTTGCGTCTGGATGTGTGTGTGTGTGTGTGTGTGTGTGTGAGGGTCTAGGGGAGCTGGGGCTTGGGCAGGGGAGCAGACACTGTCCCGTCTGTACAAACCCCACCACCTCCACCGCCCCTCCTGCCCAGACTGAGTGCTGGAGAGGGAGGGAGGGAGGGGGGGGAGGAGGGTGAGCAGGCAGCTGGGGCGCCCTCCCCCCATCGCTCCTGCAAGAGCACCAGCCTTGGGAACCTCTATGGCAGGGGTCCCCCCAACATTGGCACGTAGGGGCCCCCCAAAGTCTGGCTGCCGCCCCCCCATCACCACCACCACCACCTCCACCACCACCACCACCACCACCACCCCTCCCACCCTAATGTGAGGCTGGGGGCCTGGGAAGGACTTCAAGTTCACGGCCAGACCTCCTATTGAGCTGACAGCCTGACTGTTTGCTCAATTCGGCTCCCTATTCAGAGCCGTGGTGGAGGGGGAGTGTTGAGAAAGGGCTGGGGGAGGGGGTGAGGGGGTGGGGGGTGGGGGGTGTTGGTAGATGGGACACCGTAGCACTGTTATAGCTATTCATTCAGAAGGGGGGAGACAAGTAAAGAGAGAGGGAGGAGAGAGTGAGGGCCGGGGTAAAGAGAGATGGGGGGGAGGTGGGGGAGGGGGGGTTGGGTTGGTGGGTTGGGGTGCATAAATAAAAAGTGAGGAATCCAGGCTCAAAGTTTGCTTTGAGCAGTGTGCGCCCCTCTCACACTCTTTTAGACTCTTAATTACCGGCGCCTTCCACTTTTCTCTCTTCCCTTTCTCTAACCACCCCCTCCCCTTCCCACACACACACACACACACACTCTCCTGAACACACACATGCACACACACACACACACACACACACAAATCGCAATCATTCTCATCATCCTCTCTATCCCCTGGTTTTATTAGGCCACATGCTGGGGCTGTAAATTTACCATTAACAAGCTTATTCACTGTAGGCCTCTCAACAAAACAAGACCGTGATGCCAATAACTCAAAGCGACACCAATACCCGAAACTGCCTTTTATGCCACCAACCTCCATTTCAGCTCCCATCCTCGCCGTTAGCCACTCCCTCTCTTAGCCGCCCCCCCCCCCCCCAGTTCAGACCGACACGACCTCAGCGCAGTGCTAAACGCCGATGCTAACCCGATAGCCCTAACGATGCTAACCAGCTCGATTGTTTGCCGCCGCTAAGCCAGACGGCTACATTATTGGCTCACCCTGCACTCCGTGACCCTCTGTAATATTTTAAGTTGCTTGTCTGAGCTGCTTGGAAATAAAAAAAAAAAAACGGAGGTTCGATAGTCCTCTGAAGTCCCAACTCAGCCTAGCTTAGGGTGCGTCACATGCTTCCTCTTTGTATTAGCGGCTCGCAGCGTACCAGGCTCCCGTTAAGGGGCCTTTCAACTTCAGCCTCAATCCCCCCTCTCGGCTGGCTGGTACACGGAGCTGTGCTAACCTCGGGCCAGATTTAGGACAGGCACGCTCTAAGCCCCCCCCCCAAAAAAATACCCGATAAGTCATTGTTTTAATGTTTTAAGAACTACAAGGACAAGCCTCCTTTTGATAAGACACAGCGTCGCAAAAAATTAGCCGCTCTCCCGCTCTAAATTGGCATTCACAGTCCACTGTCTCAAATAATTGTTTTGACATTCACATGATTGGTCTCACTGCTGTGTGTTTTGACTCGGTGAAACGAGCGCAAAGCTTTATCTTATTGTCCTCTTTATCTTCCGCAGGCGAATGTTGGCGCAGGGGGATCAGAAATGGACGGACGCGGCACAATGGGGGGACAGCAGGACCTCCTCCTCCTCCTCCTCCTCCTCCTCCTCCTCCTCCTCCTCCTCCGCCGCGGCCCGTCTCGTCCTTCCTGCCATTCAGCGTGGAGTAAACAAAGACGATCGATCTGACGACACCGGCGGCGGGTTTCTGCCCTGACTTTTTGAACAGCCTAGTCTACGCCTTTTTTTTTTTTTTCCACCGCCGCCGCCGCCGCCGTTTGGCCTGACTAGTCGATCTGGACCGGGTTTGAAATAGCCGGCTCGTTGTCGGCGGGGAGGACGGCAACGGCGGACTTTGAGCGTGGAAAACGAGGCTCGCACCGCTTGGGAGGAAAGATCCACGATCCACGATTCTGATCCTGCCTTTCACATTTCACTGATGTTTCTCAATATAGATGTTTTGGGGCAATCTGTTCTGCGTGACCTAAAAGTAGCGTACCCAATTTCGTACTATTATGATTCTTCTATATTCAACGTTTAAAAATCTAGTCCTCATAATCTAGACGTGAAGAAACACAGTGTGTCTTCTCCCACTAACTTAGGCCCCACTTAGATCTTATTCATTAACTTGAATTGTAGCCCACTTTGTGTTCGAGTTCTGTTTTGTTAATGACTAGTTGCTAGGATTGAAAGACACGTGAATGTGAGACCCACGGCAGCAGTGAAGAATACTGCACTGTGATTGGACGGCTCCGTGTGTCGGCTGACACAATGGCGAAGGAGTGAGCTGTCGTCTTTATACTCTATGCAACTGTTTTTTCTCTTCTTTTTTTTTTTTGGCTTGAAACCCAGTTGGGGCGGAGCGCCTTTCATCCTTACTCTGGATTCTATTTTTTTGGGCTACCAGTTCATAGAAATACCTTCCCAGATCATCGAGAAAAAATGTTTTTGTTTAAGGAGCCTAAAGTTCTAATGTTTAAGTACTGCAACTGAATTTGCAGTGTGTGTGTGTGTATTGAGTGTGTGTGTGTGACGAAGACAGAATATAGCATAGTTCCAGCCCATGATTGGATGTATTAAATTTTACATTTTTAGTCAGGGCTTGTCCTTAACAGACTTGACTGTGCAGCCATAAGCCTCTGCCAGCGTAAATGGCACATTTAATATTCCTGATGGCAGAAGTGTGTTTGACCAGCAGGAAGTGGCTGAACTGGGCTCACGGCTGCATGTAAGGAACATGCTATAGTGTTAAAACCTTCCCAGCATGCATTGAGATGCAGTAACCTGCATCTCTGCAATGATACATCTTTGGGTGAGACATGACAAATACATTGGCTTCAAACACTGCCTTAATTTCCTGTCCTTGACATTAAAACACACACACACACACACACACACATGCACGCACACCCACACGTAAATGCAATAAAGCAAGTACTATCGCAGCCTAATTCATTCTATATTAATTTTCGGGAAGTGGCAAATTTTTTATTACGATTGATAATCTATGCAAATCTTTTAAATATTACTTTTAACAATCTATGCAGTGCTTTTGCAATTGATTCAAGGGAGACTATCTTGGCCTAATTTAGAAAATGTATTCTTTTGATAATCATGCACATCCCAGTGCTCAAGACAATTACTTATCTGCCTGGATAAGCTTGAAATTATGTTTTTAATCTCTAGTAAAAAAAAAAAAAGTCGCTCTTCTGATATCAGTCCAGGGGCATGAAAACCATAAATTGTGGTCTCAAATAATTCAATTGGTTGCACTAAATCTGTCCTTTTTTCTTTTTACGCAGATCAAACATATCTATTCAGATATGCCCTCTTTTTGCTTATTTTTTTATATAAGCAATGTTTGTGTTATGCAATCTAATAGCTCTGACTGAGCATTCACCGCATGTGCCTTTGTATGGAAAACTGTGTCCTATCTTGGAATAGTAATAAAGGTTTACATTGAAAACAACAGAAAACACGACTGTTCCACATTTTTTGTGCATTTGATTCGCATTTGATTCTGTGTCACAGTGTTATAGCGGGTTAGAGAGACTGTCCTGTCATGGAAAAGTCACACAATCCAGTCCTGCTGAAGGGTCCTTGAGCAAGAAACTGAACATGATCACTCTAAGTTGCTTTGGATATGACTGTCAGCTAAATGCATATATGTAGTGTAAACAGTTAGCTGTCTATTACGGAGCACAGGAGGCAGATTGAGCCTGACTGGAGGAAATCAAAAATTACCCAATATCTGGCAGGCTTCCTTACATGTTTGGTTTTTTTTTTTTTTTTTTTTTTTTTTTTTGCGGCAGTCACGTCTACAGAGAAATCAACTGCGATGCACTTCCAACGTAATGTTGCAGCCAAATGAAAAGATTATCACAATTCACTTGAGATCAAACGATTTCCAAAACACCATCAGGGATGTGAGTTTATTTGGTGTAGCGTTTGGCTGAACTGAGCTGCCTGGGAGAAAACAAGACAGTAGCGCTGGGCCTGTTATAATGTGGAGGAAATAAGTCAGTGCAAAGATTCTCTCTGTATGAAATCCTTCTGAACTATGGTATAGATATAGATAAATATGCATGTAAAGATAGCCTACACACACACACACCATTAACCTCGTGCTATTCCAAATTTGAGCAAAACAAAGAGCACAATAACACTTTCATCCTGGATTGTAATGGTGTGTGTGCAGCGCCTGTGGTGTTTTTCGGGCGGCCGTGTGCTGTGCAGTACAGTTCCCCTGCGTGATTTGCTGTCTGACACCACATATGGCAAACGTGCCAACACCGACATATGGGCCCCTCACAATTCATTAGCATTGTCATGTAAAAGAGGGTAATCCCACTGTAAAACAAATGAAATGTAACCCTTTACAGTACAGGTTGATCACGTAGCTCTTTTCATTCATTCTCCTCTCTTTTATGAAGTCTCGTGTAATTCAATGAAAAGGTTTAACGCCGCTCCAACGCACCCCCTTGGGTGTCTGCATCCTCGGTGCGTAGCGGCGGAGGTTTTTTTTTTACAAGCCGCTCTCCTGTTGTTTACAGCTGTACCGCGCGTTGAAATGAGCCGTAGTGCACATAAACACCAGCTCCATGCAAATATTACAGTGCCCTTATTAACCAGGCCAGGTTGCAATTACATTATGTTCCAGGCGTTAACATCCAGAGAGCGAGCGCTGGTCTTTTGTGACAACTCCCCTCGCCCTCAGTGTTTCTTGGCTGCGTTATGGCCCCCATAATCTGATTCACTGTTTTTGTCATGCTGCCAAGAGGCAAGTTGCATTAGCCAAGCGCTATAGGCCTTAATGAACTGAGTGTCAATGTTAAGCACACTAGAGCGAGCTGGAGTGACGGCGTACAACGAGGCTGTTGTTTGCAGCCATGTTGGATCACAGTCTGAGCTATAGCTGCTCGCGCTCACGGGTTTGTCAGGGTTCTGGGGAAAAAAAAAAAAAAAAAACCCACCCGGCTTTTCATTGAGATTTCACCTCCGCCCACCGTCATCCTTGCTGTGTTAAAGCACCGGGTGCAGCAGAACGTCGTGCGTGACGCAGGAAGAGGACTTGCATGCGAAGCAGGGAGTTGCTCATATAGATTTAGGGTGTGGCTTTCTTTCGACATAAAGCACAAAATGGCTGCCCGCCACATCCAGTAGTCGGGAGGTTGAAGGAATCAGAATTCAAGATGGCGTCGCAATCACATTAACGTCGGTTGGATCGGGTCGGATCTGTAAAATGGACGGGGCCGCGTTTCCAGCCGTGACGGTTTGATGGACAAGTGCACAGGGGCCGGTGGCGAGGAGGCGAGGAGGGGCGGAGGGGGGCGGGGGGGGGGGGGGTCCAAAGGGGAAAATGGCGGGTTTTGGTGCACGTCCAAGGTCTAGGAACTCGGGTGCTGCTCCTTTCACAAGTTCCTCAGAACCATCATTGGTATGCAGGAATGTGCCCCTAGGAGGCCATTCTGTGTGATTTTGGAGGGAAACGTGTTTGCAACCGGTCGCTAGGACAGAGGATGTGTGTCTTTGAATCCGACCGTGGTCAGTGCCAAGAAAAAACGGGCGTCCGTCCAGATCTGTCCACCTTTGTGAGCTTCCCTCCCAGTGTTGCAGCCCGGGGCCATTCTGTTCGGTGAGACAAAAAAAAAAAAAAAAACACAAAATGGCCGCAAATGCTTTTGAAGGGCGTGTTGTCCTGTCAAACGTTCCAACTGTAAGACATAGAGTGGTTAATAAAGAGGTGGGTAGGTGTGCGATGCCGTGGAAATGACAAGCTGGCTATAGATGCTGTACCTTATGATGCTGGACTGCGTCGGGTAAAGACCGATCGAGGTCTGCCAGAACCCTCGATCCTCGCAACGATGCCAACGACACACTAACACTGCTCTGTTGCTCATGCTTCCCTTATTGCAAGCGATTCAACACATCATAAATGTCAAAATTCACAAACTAAGAGAAGCTTTGCCTCGTTTTAGCTCGACAACCATGCATTTTTTTTTCAGTTTATCCAGTGACTTTTGCAGGGTTTTCAGAAGCCCAAAGGTCTTGGAATTTTCTCAACCCATAGTGAATCTGTAATCCTTGTAAACTCTGTAATCCTTCAACATATCACAAATGTCAGCTTTTCAGGAGCATAGAAGATAAACAGCCTTGTTTTAGCTTGAGAACCATGCAGTTTGTCAGTTTATCCAACGGGTTTTGTCGGGTTTTCATAAGCCAAAGGGTATACCCATTGTGGACCATGAAATGTTGAAATTGTGAATTATGAGATTTCCACCCGGCAGTGACGATTTATTTATCACATTAATGCAAATAGATCAGGATCTGCACAATATGGTAAATTCCACTTTTGTTTGCAGCACTAAGTTCATGAATGTCGATCTAGCAGACCATATAGACCATGCAGCAAGTTACTTATAGCAGTTAAAAATAAAACGATGAAAACCCCTTGAGCCGGGGCGGTTAGCAGAACCCGCAGAACGCCATGCTGTGAGCGCCGGCCCGGTGGAGTGGAGGGTTTGATCACTGAGGATGCTTTTTCTTGAAGGCAGGAGAGCCCAGTCGTGGAATGTCAAGTAGTTTGGCCGGGGCGGGTGACTGAAGCGGGAAGCGATTTGACTAATGTTTTCCCTTTCATACCCCTCCTTCCCCCCGCCCCCCCCCCCCCCTCTCCGTCCTCCCCAACCGCCAAAACCTCCCCAGAAAACTTTACGGTGATGTCATTCATATGCAAAAGAGGCGTGCTTTCAGCGGGTGAATGTGTGTGCATGCGTGTGTGAGAGAGACTGTGTGCGAGTGTGTGTGTGAGTGTGTGTGTGTGTGTGTGTGTGCGTGCATATGTTGCTTGAGTGGTTGATTCCATTACTTGAAGGACCATTACACTTGCCTGTCAACAGCCAAAAGACCTGAGAAAAATTAGCAGATTAAATCACTCAACTCCTATCCTCCTTTCCCCTCCAAGCTTCCACTCAGTTGTTCTGACTACCAAGGTGGTTTTAACACAGTCAGAATGTAACGCATCCCCTTTGAAAGTCGCATCCGTATTTGATCAATGACAGGTCCTTATTTTGGCGAAAAAGCTCTCAAAATGACAAAAAAAAAAAGCTATGATTATTGTGCAAGACACAATTGGGGCGACTCTCCTGGGAAAGCAACTAGCTGGGAGGTAAAATCCTATAAACAGGGGCAACTGGGGAGCCAAATGTGGTTTTACAGTCTAGTAAAACCAAAACATTGGGACATGTTGGGTTCCACTACACTTTTATTGATGCAGTTGAGGAAAGTTCAAATGTCGGCTAGGGTTCAGCAGAGGGAAGATTCAAGAAGAGCAAACTGTCACCGCAACAGCACAGCCAGCGTGATTTTTTTTTCCTTCTTCTTCCAAGTTCCCCAAAACACTGGAGAACTCGAGGGCTCGGTTTTATCATACACTTGTGAAACAATCTTGTAAAATCTGAAGTTGCGCTGCAAACACATTCCTGTTGCCTTTTAAAATCCTAATCGTTCTCTGGTGCGTTTATCACTCTGCTGTAACGCACCTAGTCTTACTTATCATGGGACGACAGGAGTCCAGCAGAGCTTCTCCCTTCAAAAACAAAGGAATAAATCCCGGATCCAGAATGTGGGAATGAAACCCTCGGGTCAGATTAGCATTCTGGGAAAACAAAATTCCCCACAGGGGCGTTCGCCACAGACCAGACGGGTGTACCCCGAAACCAGCCGCACAGGGGGAAGCGGCTGAGGCTTGGCCCCCGGGAAGATGGAGGAGAGAGTGGTAGGGAGGACGAAGAGGAGGAGGAGGAGGAGGAGGAGGAGGTTGTGAGAGAGGGGCGCGAAGAGTTAATGCCGACAGCTCAACAAAGGCCGCCACCGCCGCCGAGGGCAGAGAGGAGCACGGGAAAAGAGCTAAGGTCAAGGGGACCTCAGGGGGGTTCAAGTTCAAGGCGACTGTCAGTGTCTGCATTTTAACAGCCGCGCCACACCCGCCCGGCACTTACACTTCCATTTGCAACACCCCCCCCCCCACCCCCACCCCTCTGCCCCCCCCTTTCCCCATTTACTCCCCAACATTAAATCTGAGGCAACACACAAACTGCCCATTGTCTCACTGTTGCCGTATCAGGGCCAAATAAAGGCAAAAGGTAAAAACAAAAGCGGTGGGTTGAGAATCGTCTGGGTGACTCTTATGGTAATGCGTGAGACTCTGAACTTGTGATGGCCTCCATGGGAGAACTGCACTCTGGGGTTTTTTTTGTGTGCTCAGCTCTGGCTGTGGGTGGCATTTTTGCTTCCCGGACAGGAAATGTTCGGCGACTTGCATGAAATTTAAAGTTTCATTCAACGGCCTCATAACTAGACTCTTCAGAGGTGGCCGTGGCATCTCAAAACGTCTCTTCTGGACTGTTTTGTTCACCGCCACAGACTGAGAAACTGAGTGAGGCGAGTCAACAAATGTATATTTTAAATGTTTTTTTATTAATTCAGAGAAGGTTTTTTTTTTTGGCCTTTTTTCAGCAGCTGACTGTTTCACATTCAGCTCAAACATATTAAGATGAAACTGATCAGGTGTGGTTATTGATTACAGTACCACAGCTAGGGCTACACACCGATTTATCAAGCCGATATCGGGCTTAAATTAAATATCGGCAAGTGATGCCGTTCACCTCTGGTACGATGGAGAATCCTACCTGACCACAGCTACATAACAACAGGTTGGAAAAACAGCAATTAAATACAATTTTCTTTGCACGTTTTATTGTGTTAATTGTTCAATAATGTTTTTTGTGAATTTATATTAATTAGTTAAAAGGCAGTAATGTATCCCAGATATTCCCTCTCAATGAATGAGTATGGTGGGTCACCCTGCTTTAAAAAAGCTGTTAACCCACCATTAGTCTGGGATTCAATAGAGAGTTTTAGTGTCTCATAATGGTCTAAATGCTGTTTCAGAGACTTTTCCATCCTGATAAGAATACAATTCTGAGAGGAAACACTGAATACTACTATATTGGCTATCAGTGTCTTCAGTCTGAAAATGCTGTAATAACAACATTTGGTTTAGTTGAGTTCATAAGTAGAATAAATCCAATGCAATGCAATGCATCTGCAGTGGAATTATGCAATGCTAACGGATTCTTTCACTTGCAATGAACTTACAATGGAGATCAACACATTCAACGCATTAAGTGTGATTGAGTGGTTACAAAAGACACAACATTTCGAAGAAGATAAATTTCAAGCCTGTACAGGAATGGATAAACATTACAAGGAGGATTCTGCACAACAAATATGCAACAAGATGACATAATGAGATTTTTTAGAGTCAATTATACAGATTATTTCTGCTCCTCTCCCATGTCAGAGGCTACAGCAGAATGCCAAAACAATTCAGCATGGAAGGAGATGCAATCTGCTCCAACCTTGAACTGCAGCGCATGAACTGATCCTTTTTTTTTTTTAATTTAGTCTCCATCTTTGTTGCTCAGCCTCACTGCTGTGGTGTTTCTGCACTGCACATCCCAGAGATCACCTGTCAATCAAACAGTGTGGGCGGAGCTTGGATTTTCTGTTGATGCAGTTTGAGTTTCTCTTTTCTTTGTCTGTTCAGTCATGGTGGCTATCGCTGCTCATGCTAACTACCCAGTTCTTCTTCTTCTGTTTATTGTAAACAAACCAGGAAACGTAAAACGCATCACTTCCTGTGCGCCAGAGGATTTTTCCCAGGAAAGAGCTACCGGCTGTTTAGAACAGACAATGGAGAAGCTTTATGAACTGGATATAGGTTGGATCACTGTTGTGTTTTATCAATTAGTGATAGAGAGTAGCAAAATTGACATTTATTTATATGATGACTTCAAATGTAGCCGATTATTAATTTAAATGATGAACAAAATGAAAAAAAAAACAATCAGCTTGAACAATCAATGAAGAAACTTGAAATCAAAGTTTCTTCAGTAATAGTTGAAGTGACATCTGTTTGTCATTACACTGTGTCCGTATCAAATAATATGAATAAGAATAAAACATATGAATAAGAGACTGTGTTCTCTTCCGACACAAAGACAAACAGCGAGCAGCCGACTCGCTCACATTATATCACTGCTGACTAATCTTGACCACAGAGCAGAGGTTCAAATCCATTTAATGAACTGGAACGCCACAAGTTCTCCCTGATGATTTGGAGCCCATTGAAGAGGAGCATATGTTTGTTTTCTGTGTGTGACCAGGCAGAGGTCAGAGGTCGCGCAGACCGCCACCGTCCTCCCATAAAACAGAATATCATTGCTGACCCCCTCGTCACCTCTCCAACCCCTCCACAATGCAAGGTCAATGGGGCGGAAATCTGTGTGCCCCCATCTTTTTGTTTCCCTCAAACGGACTATTCACACCACAAAGTGTCCACAAGCCGACCTCTGACCCCGCGGCCCGCCGGCCACACATGAACCACACAGGGATTCCTGGGATTTCTGAACGTAGAGAGAAGAGAGAGCGAGCTGAGAAATTTGAACTGAAGCTTCGGTCAGACTGCAAGACTGTTCAAATCGTGAAAGTTAATTTTCAAACTAATTAATTACTTTACTTTTTACTTACAATAGAAAGAAACTACTTACGTTACCAAGTTACTGTCCATTAAAAGTACTTTTGCATTTTGCCCACTTCAGAAACATGCCATAGGAAGTGTGTTGTTGTCATTGTTTTAAAACAATGCAGGACTGTTGCTCTGTTTTTAAAAAAGTAAGTCACTCTCATTTATATCAAGCACACTGCTGTTGTTGGGGAAAAAAAACTCCATCTCCAAAATGTCATTTTTTCAGGAACTAGGAAAAGCAGACTTATTTTCAGCTTGACCACCTTGCATGTTTGACTTTATCCAATGGGGTTTGAAATGAAATGGTTTCCTAAGAATGGCCTGAGAAAATCCCTAGAATTTTCTCAGCCCATAGAGGAGCATGTACTCCTTCAGTTGAAGTTAAAACATTAAAGTCACAATCATCAATTTTTTAATGTGGCTATAATTATAATAGAAGTTGAATTTTTTCCACCTTTTTTTTTTTTTTTTTTACAAAAAAAAAACAAACAAAAATGAAACATTATGAAAGAAAAATTTGGAAGAAAAATAAGAAAACTAAATAAAGGAGAAAAAAAAAAATCTCACACTTCCCGAATTATTTTTTGCCACTCCTCCAGAACATTTCACGTTAAACACAATAACCAAATAGCTCTTCAACCATTTATTGCTTCATGGCACAGAAGCTACAGTTTACATTTACATTACAAATGCATTTTGAAGTGAACATCATAACAAGCATAACACTGATGAAGAATTCTGTATGAGGTTTCTTTCACTTCATTTGTAATTGCATACTGATGTGGACTGATCCAGGAATGCTGCCATTTTATACCATTTCATATGAGGTTTATTCCTCCAGATAAAACTGTATATTAACGTATCAAGAATGGAGCAAGTGGAGCTGGGAATCTCCACTGATATAAACTATCTATGTGAGCGGGCTTTGTTGTTGTAAAGACTTCTCTTCCGGTTCATTCTCTTTCACTTCCTCCTTTGAGCCTTGAACTCCCATTGGCTGTTGCCAGTGTCACTCTCAGACTTCAGTCTCGGATCTCTTCACACTACGCAAACCCGACCAGACTCAGCCCGACAAAATCAAACATGTTTTAAAAAAAGAAAATCTTGTTTACTGGTCTGGGGTCTTGAAGCCGTTCACACTACAGGATAATCTGGTTGGGATGGTCCGGCCAGGCTTCGAAACAGCGTAAAAATCGTCTGGTGTGACCTGTCCTTAACTTCAATGTGACAACTCTGACAATAAAGCCTTGGTCGCAGTTTTAAAATGCATATACACATGTGGGGGTGAGAATATTTTTCCAGGCATATAGCGACATCTAATTATTCAATTTAAACACCGAACTGTAACTGGAAAGCAGACGACGGTTAATGGACACAGCATCTTTTGTTATTTACTCTTTCTGGCTGTTAATGTCGTCGTCCCCCGCCTCCCCCGTCTCATTATGGGTCAACACTGGAAAATGCACAAAAACACACATTACCGCATCACTCTCACACACACACACACACACACACACACACACACACGCGCACACACACACAGACGGTGGCAGTTGCTTGTCGGACTGGTGCCATGCTCCACCTCTCCTCACAGCTTTCATGCTAGCTCCTGGTTGCCTTGGCAACTGGCTGTGTGTGTGTGTGTGTGTGTGTGTGTGTGTGTGTGTGTGTGTGTGTGTATGTATGTATGTGTGTGTACAGAGTCGAGTACGACGTGGAGAGAGAGAGAGAGCATGCAGCACAGCAAATGCAGATACACACACACACACAAAAACATGGGCACGCACGCACACACACACGCACACACACACACGCACATATACACACACATTCAGTAAATTAATTTATGGAGATGTGAGAAGTGCAGGATTAGCATTATGCCTGGTGTTACTACACATCCACTTTACTGGCCTGACTGCAAAACAGACCACAAAACCACATCGCCGAGCCAAGACAGGTTGGAGCGCCCGAGCAAAATAAAAGCCTTGTTTGTGAGAATGCATTTATGAGAAAAAAAAAAAAAAGCTGATTGAATGATTCACAATCGATCGTAATTTAATGGCGATAATAGAGTGTAATTGACTGCTGCTGTCTGTAAGTGCCTCCTGTAATTTATGTAGACAGATTCTGTTGTGTAGTATGTGCATATATTGTTATGTGAAGATTATGTGCGTGGAATACATTCAACTCGTATTGCCTGTGTGTGCGTGTGTGTGTGTGTGTGTGTGTGTGTGTGTGTGTGTGTTGTGTACCAGTGTGGATGAGTTTATGTGTGTACTGTAAATGCGACCAGTAAAGATGTTGATTGACTTGTGAATTAGTAATTATACGTGTAAGCACACAAACTAATGTAAAGGAAAACTCCTCCCTGACACACTTAACAGCTGCTGGTGATGTACTTTGCATTCCTGGCTCCATTTAGTAGTTTGTTGTATTTTTCTTCTTCGTAGATAACTGGCCAATCGTCCAGATGTTTCCAGCAGCTACAGTGGAGTTTGATATGAGAAAATGTTTCAGGATCTAAAACCTCAGCGGTAAACGTCAGGTTTTGGTGTCAGTCCCTCAAAAATCAAAGAGCGAGGGCTTCTTTCTAGAGCCGCCATTTTGCACCAAGAGACGTTCAACAATCATACAGGGAGAAATCCATCGGAGAAGAGGAGAGAGACCAGTTTCTCCACCCACAGGAGCAGGAGAGAGACCAGAATGCAATGCAGCTACAGCTTACATCTGCAGATCTCTTTAACAGTGTCTTTGTAATTTGAACAACTGGACACACAGCACACCACCCTCATTATTTTTTCTCGACTGGAAAAACACCTAGACCAGTGGTTTTCGTTCCCGGTCCTCTACCAGCTAGTTAATTGCAGTTAATTGCATTCACATTGCATCCCAGGTGTAAATCAGACCCTGATTAGATAGTTAGAAAGAAAACCAGCGGGGCTTCCGGGCTCCGAGGGCCAAGACTGAGAACCACTGACCGACACGTTTACAGCACAGAGAACGTCCTTCGAAAAGCATTCTGGGAAACGTAGGAAATCACTAACTGAAGTAGAAGAATAGACGAGGCAGGTTGAGGGAAAGAGGGAACACCAAAAAATAACAAAATAACTCCATTTGATGGGGGATTTTTCCTTTAACGCCACATGGGCCAAATCTGACAATGCAGTGTTTTGTTTTTTTTCTTTATAGCCTGGGGCCTCCAGAGTGTGGCCCTATACCCTGAGTGGGAGGGGGGTTGAGAGGGGGGCTCGGGGACTATTTGATCCCATAAGGTTAGTTGTTGTACACCTTAATCCACATACATGCCCCCTCCCTCTTTCATTCAGCTGCTGTGATTGGATTACACCGCAGCACAGCCCATACATGACTACATGACTACCAGAGAGAGAGAGAGAGAGAGACAGAGAGAGAGAGAGAGACGCTGCAAAGAATGGCATAGAGGTCGAGAGCAGGAGGTTGTGTGTGTGTGTGTGTGTGTGTGTGTGAAAGGAGCTGAATGCAGGGGCAGCAGCAGTAAGGCATGAATGCGTGTCCTTGCCCTCCACCATCCATTTCTCCCCAGCTGTACTGTTTGATAGCTTTCCCTTCATCTACTGATATTATATTCACCTCAGCATCAGAATGTAGAAAGTGTTGTTCATTGTCTAAGTATTTAGGTTTTAAAGGCTTGCGTATATATAACAAAATGTTCATTCTCAGTGACTGAAACAGATTCTGTCTTGTCTGTTTTCACTGAACCAAGTCAGCGGCGCAGGTTTCAGTTCACTGTGCACAGTCACATTTCAGCTGCTGGCATGGCGTTTTATGTTCTGTTTCTGGGTTAATTAAAGATTAGGCTCAGTAAATACAATATAAATTAGGGCTCCACTAACACATCATCCTCTCAATATTAGCCTTCATGCTATGGCAGGGGGGGAATTCTCATTGATTGGAGGATATGCATCACAACCAAAGATAACCAAACATCTCCTGCAAAACAGTCTTATCAAAATTTCAAATTATAAATGTAACTTTTGAGGTTTAAATCCAAATCCTCATATAGTCACATTCAAAAGTTACCATTGTAATTTGAACAATGGCATTTTAAGCTACTTTTCTCTGGTGACAATAAAACCTATTTAAAATAGTACTACTAAATTCAAAATTCCTGTAGACTAAACTCTTGTAGATGAAGCTTCAATTCCTAGATCACCAACATTACAAGCAACTAATAGTAAGAAGGTCAAGTGTCAGGTTCATATAAAAAATATATATATATATACTGTACATATAGAAAATACTGTGTCCCCGCAATGATTATATAGCCTATAATAGAGAAGTGCTAGGAAAGGAAATAAGAGCTGAAGAGAGAGGTGGAAAGTTGTTTTTTTATTTAACTTGAACTCTAGAAATACAGCGCAATACAGATATCCAGGCAGTTTTACACTTAGAGTCGTGGAATTTATCCAATTTCCGAAAACATCCACAAAAGTATTTTGCCTAACAGAAAGCATTCTCATCGCTAACACAGCTGAATCTTCGTTTGCAGTTGCCTAGCAATGAGGAAAAAGTTGAAGCGAAAGGACGACTGTAGAGCCCAAGTAAAACTGTTTTTTTTTTGTGTTTGACAAACAGCCGTGGTACAAGCAAGGAAATACTGTACAATACAAAGTTCACTCTCTATGATTTCACTAAATTAAGTGTCAGAAATGTCGGCTTCATAAAACCCACATGATGCTGAGAGACAAGAGGGTCTCAACGCTCCTGGAGGCAAGTTTCCACATATTCACCACATGCAGCACGACTCCCTCGCTCTCATTCTTTACCCAGCACTTCGGACGATTGGATCCCGAGGCATGCAGCCTACATGCGCCTTCTATTTTTAATAGTATCTGTATACTTGTGTTGCCATGACAATAAGTAAATCTCACATCACTCACCTGAGAAAGTTGTAATTGTGGTGCCCAGCGTTAGCATGGAGGACGACAAGACACAGCAATGGGAAGAAAGACAGACACCTGACTTGATCGGTATTTATTCAAAGGCTCATACTGTAACCGATATGTGTTGAAACAAGCTGGAGGAGCGTAGGAACAAAAAGGGAGATGCCATCTTTTTTTATTGTCACTTTTCTGAATCACCCTCAGTTCATATGGGTATCAGATATGGGTTACATCTAGGGCTGGGTATCACCACTGATTTCCCGATTCAATTCGATTTCCGTTTTGATTCGATTCGATTCAATATCGATTCGGTTAACAATACCGATTTTGCTTGGATATGAAAGAGATTCTCAGAGAACTAATGCTGTAAACTGTACAAGGAACCCTCTAACCTGGTGCATTATTAAAAATATTAATGTTTACATTCATAATTGACCCCAAAGCAGTTACATTAATGTACTTTTTATTGAACATGACCAACACACTACAGCAGTCAACACAATATAGTGCAAGTTGTGCAACTCTACAGACTCTACAGTCAGTGAGAGTGACCAGATAAGTGCTTTCTTTAGTGCAAAGTAGCTTCAAGCTTCAAGCATCCACGGGAAAAGGCATATATTAAAAGATCGATCTCGGGATTTTGTGAATCGATATCGGATCATTCAAATGAAGATCGATTTGAATCGGAAAATCGATTTTTTAAACCCAGCCCTAGTTACATCCTAGAATAGATATGAACAGTCATCCAAAAAATCAGATATGAGCAGCAATTCAGAACTGAGCATGAAGGCCTGCAGTTTTGGTTGCTTGTAATGTTGGCAATGTAGGAATTTAAGTTTACACTACTCTTGCATGTGTTGTGAGCCACTCTGGATAGGAGCATGAGCTGAATGCCTAAAATATAAAAAATATTACATAATTGCACATGGCATCTGAGGTCAAACCCTGGGCCACTCCTCTTCCTTTCTGCCCTCACTTCCCTTCCCATCGTCCGAAACACATCAATAAAAAACAAAAAGGTCTTAAGTGACATTTCACTTTGGGAGTCATGGTAACCATTTTGCTCCAAATCCAAGCATTGGCACCTGAACACATAAAGGCTGAGACACACACACAGGAAAAAAAGGATCTACAAGTGAATATTATGTGCATTGTTCCCGAGCTGAAACAACATGACAGGTCAAGGCTAGCACAAACACAATCTGACCTCGAAGGACAGGGTCGCTAATGGGTCGGCTGTGAATCAGACCCTCCAGATTAGAGCTGGAGGGGAAGGGAAGGGAAGGGAAGTCACTTGACCTCTACATGTGTGACTGACTGTCCCCCTGGGAAAGGGGAAGGCGGAGGACGGAGCATCTTGATGGCCTCCTGCAGCCATCTTGACCGGGACAATGAGCAATCAGGAGTAAGTGTCGGTGATTAGGGCGACACTCAGAGGGACCCCCGGCCTCCGCTGAACCTCCTCTGCCTCCAGACACCAACCTCAACGCCGAGGCTTCGGATCAATCACACGATGCTGATAGGTCTGCTTGATTTCAATCTGGAATCTGTATCACAGAAAGTGTGAGAATAGATTATAGAATTAAAACTGCAACCAATAGTGTTGAGATAGTGAAGAGCGAAACGTTCAGCTGATTTGGGTTTTTCAAGGCCGATATCGAGATTTTTTAGACTGAAGTGGCCCACAGCTGATATTATGTGCTGAAATTCAATATGTTTCATTTTTTACATTTCATGTTTTCAGTGTTTCTTGTCAGGGTGGAAAAGCCTCTGAAACAGCATTTAGAGCATCATGGGACACTAAAACTCTCCACTGAAACCCAGACTAATGAAATTCTTTTAGTGTCAGCAGCTCTTTTTAAGGCAGAGTGACCCACCACACCTATTCAATGGTAGAGACACTCTGGGATACATTGGGCCTTTAAATGAAGAATGAATCTCCAAAAAAAACATAACTGGGCAATTAAGTTACTAAATAAAATGTGCAAAGAAAATAAAATTTTATTGCAGGTTTTACAGACTTTTTTATCTAGCCGTGGTCAGGGAGAAACCTCCATTATATCGGTAATGGACGACACTGACTGGCCAATATTTAATAAAAAGCTAATATCTAACCCTAAGTGACACATATTCATCCCAAAACAGCACAAAAACGGGTTGCGAGTATCTGATTTTTACAGCAAAATAAAAAGCTTATGTTTGTTGCTGCTCAAAAAAAGAAGATAGAACAACTGCACTGGTGATAAAAGGACAAAAACAGTCAAATCCCACAGCTGACACAATATCAGCCTTGTGCTGCTGTAAAACATCCTTATGTCTGGATGATAATAAGGTCTCGCATTAAAAAAAGAGTGACTGAGAACCCATATCTGCAGCGTTGAAAATCTGAAAACAACACTGTTGCAATCAATACTGCTTTAGTGTTGAAAGCAGACGCGCCGATTACCATATGGAAACAACAGCAAACACAAAGGCTTTCCCAGGCTTTGATGGTAAAACAGTGGACGCCATTGATGCCGCAGTGAATACGATGCACCGCCGCCGCCATAATATGCTGCATATGTTCCTCATCCCGGGTTGAAACTCTATGGGATTAACCCTCCAAAGCCAGACATGCACACACACACACACACACACACACACACACACGAAGTCTACGGCCTGGTGATCTCGGGGTCCCCCTAATCATGTTCCTTCCATGGGTCCCCCTCTCTTCATTAAAACTCAGACAAGAAAAGGGGGTGCAGACAGGAGGATGGTGGCAAAGAAAGGCTGGTGAGACGGAGTCCTCCAGCCTGTCTGGTTAAGAGTGTGGGAGCGTGTGTGTGAAAGTGTGTGTGTGTGTGTGTGTGTGTGTGTATGGGTGGCTATGTGTTCAGAGGGGGGGGGGGGGGGGGGTATGGGAATTGACTTTGGTATTAAATGACTTGATTGAGAGACCCCCCCCACCCCCCCACACACCCACCAACCCACCCTTCAGTGGGATCCCGGGCGAGAGTTCGGCAGTGGGAGTGGAGCGGCCCGGGACGCACCACCATTACTACCACAGCAATTTGCTGTCTGGGAGGCACAAAGGAGAGGTCAGAGGTCAAATAAGTGCACTGAGATGGAGGTGCTTTCTCATGTTAATGCCGTCACAAACATCATTCCCGGGGTTTTTGGAGAAGCTCTGTGCGCTGGGTGAAGGTATTTGTGAACATGCTGGCAAGGCAGAGAGCCAACAAGCTTTGAGGAATCCATGATAAATCTCAGGTGTTGTTATGCTGTAGTTAATCCAGCTGCTAATCAAAGATGCAAATGTATAAATCAAACTGGTCAGCGTTACTATCTTTAATTTCTAATTCTAATCTAATTATCTAATTTTGAGAAAGTATACATCTAAAGAAGTCAAAACTCCAGCAACACTTGTAGTATAGAACAACTTTATTTACTGAACAATAAAGTTGTTCTATACTACAGTACAAGTGTTGCTGGAGTTTTTACCTTTTTAGACCTTTTTCCCGTCTCCATGCACCTTGGAAGTAGGTGAAGCTGTGCCAGAAACCCCGACTCTGCTTCTGAGAAAGTATTTCATCAAAATATGACATTTTGAAGATATAGAAAATATGAGAAAATTAGAAAATACTGCTTCGGTGAATCAGCAAAAAACCTGATTTGATTCCAAAAGCAAATCCAATGTTTAACTCCCGTAGTTCGGTTTGTCTGGGCAGGTGAGAATATTGTCGTGCGCACTAAATAACGGCAACGAGACGAGAACCACAGTGAAGTTTGTTAGGAGTGAGAATGCGGAAGGCAATGACCGCAAAACGCAAGGGATTATGGGTGGTAAGGAGACAGAGGTTGAGATCTGATAGCCAGCAGCTCCTCATACTTGGAAAGCCTAGAATAACTGTGAACTGAGGGGAAACTGCAGTCTGGACTGATGCTCATATTCAGCTGTTTCTTCATGTGTTCTTAACTGATATGAACACCAGAGAAGAAGAGACAGACATGTCCATCAGACTGGAATCAGATTTGTTTTGACTCCCCTCCGCCGCCAAAATCTCTAACCTGGCAGGATGACAGGTGACCAAAACTCTGTCCAATAAACAAGCTACGTGTGAGTCATGTGACCTTTGTTCACAAGCTTTGGTGGCCTTGTAATTGGGCAGCGTGAACCTAAACAAACCAAATACAGAAAGTCAACTTTTCCACTCTGGTTCGGACCAAAGAAAACCAGCTGTAGGTGTGAGTCTGCTGTGAGTCACCTCGTCCCCCCTGCCTTTTCACACACACACACACACACACACACACACACACACACACACACACACACACACACACACACACCCTTTTGTGGCAGGCTGGCCGCCTCTCAGGAGGAGGCTGTGGGATCAGGCCTGTCTGGGAGCCTCCAGCACCTCCTTCCTCCTTCCTCATGCCTCAATGAGGGGGCCCAGAGAGAGAGAGAGAGAGAGAGAGAGAGAGAGAGAGAGAGAGAGAGAGAGAGAGAGGAGAGGGAGAGGGAGTCCCGGCGTGCTGAAGCTGCTCGTCTTGCCGTCTGGGTGGAGAGGCTTTTCAAACGGTGGGGAGGCGACAGCGGAGGCCTCAGCACCAGAACGCTCATTAAGAACGTCTGAGATGGAGACTGAGGGGGACTGATCTCTCTCTCTCTCTCTCTCTTTCTCTCTCTCTCTCTCTCTCTCTCTGTGTTTGTGTATGTGTATTTTACGGCTGGAGTAGAAAGACAAATAAAGGATATTTCTGTCCTCCTTCCAAACAGTCATATCAATACTCCTTACTCCTTACTCAAAAGCTGGTAATAACTTCAACATCATGTAATAATAGTCTGTGACATTTTCATACAGATAAATGTCTGCTTTGCTTATCTCTATCACCACTGTGATAGAACTGTAAAATATTTCACAAATTAAAATTAGAAAACCTGTGATATTGTACTGAATGGCCAGCAAAAATAAGTATGCAAATGTAGATATTTTAGTTTACTTCACAACCCTACTGCTCTCTTTTGCTCCTAGGTATTTAAACAAACTGTGAATCCCTGAAATGCAACAGATTAGACATCTCCTATCTAATGTTATTGTTATCATCAGGAACTCACACAAAGCATGTGGATTACAGATTACAGTTCTTCCAGGTTTTAAGTGCCCACTCCTCCTCTTGGCCTCTGTCTCATAGTGCAGTTGTTATCCATCATGTGCCACCGAGGCTCAAAACTGTCCAAGTTATCAATCGATTTCACCGATTTGTAGCCTACACCTTCAGCCAGAGAGAGAGGGGGAACTAACATGTGAAATGAGATGAACAAGGGTTGAAGTAACAATTTAAATTTACTGTTGTCACTGTAATTGAGCAGCTTTATTGTGTTCTTGTTTGTTTTTTTGTTTATTTAGATCCCCATTAGCTACTGTATTGTAACAGTAGCTACTCTTCCTGGGGTCTCCATTAGCATTTTTAACAATACAGAAAATAGATCAATACACATCCGTAACATTCATACTCACAATAAGACTCAATACATAACACAACCACTAAGACACACAACAACAACACCAACTCAAAGCCTGTCTAATACATGCGATAGCTCTATATAATAATTTCATCTCTTGAGTATTTGAGAAAAAGAAATCACTTAGCAACTCATCCACTAAATCACAAATAAAAGTGGGATGGATAGCTCAAAAACGGTCATATAATATTCTACACTATTCCTTGTGTAAACAAATACAATCTTAACTTTTTGTTAAAACATGTTGTATTACTTTATGAAATCAAAAAACTTGGTAATGAATTTCATGCCACCATTGCTCGATAATGAACTGTTCTCTGTATTAAACTAGTTCTACACGGAGGCAACAGTAGTTCGAGTATTTTTGAAGTTGATAATTTTTCTCACCTCAGACTCTCCATAAGCATTGCATCAGAAACTCACCAGTTGTAAAATGCATCGGCATCCAACCTGCACAAGTACATGGAGGTAACGTTAGCAACTGTATGTTAAATGCTTACATTTATCCAGGACAGTAGCTTAGCTGACATTAGCCATCCAGTCTATTAATGGTTTGTGTTTGTCTGGTTGTTATTTAGCTAATTTGCTAGCCTTGCTGGCTAGCTGGATAACTAATAGCAAAAGAACATCAGTGGTGTAACTCAGTAACCTTTACTCTTTAAATGAGCTATTTTTTACGTTTACTTAGGTAGATTCTGGCACCAGTAATTTCACCTGTAGGCACTTTTTCAGTACAGTAACAGTAGCCTATACTCACTCTTGGCTCGCTCTTGCTTCTTTGCTGGCTTGAAGTCAAAACTTGCACTGTTTTAACAAAATGATCACTTGCCCAAATAGCGTAGGAGCAGCTGTGAAGTAAGATAAATGTAGTCAAGTCAATGGTGGACATGTGCTTTGAAATGCAGTGAAGAAGTACAAATTTCCCTAATGGAAGTATCCAAATACCTCAGAACTGTTTAGTGTAGTACTGTACTTCAGTCTCCTGTACTTCAGTCTCCATCTTTGTTGCTCAGCCTCATTGCTGTGGTGTTTCTGCACTGCACTTCCCAGGGACCACCTGTCAATCAAACAGTGTGGGCGGAGCTTGGATTTTCTGCTGATGCAGGTTGAGTTTCTGTAGGTGGCGATTATTACTTTAAGTAATACTCTGTGACAGGGCTGTTTTTCATCTCTGCTGAAGTCCTCTCTACCCATCTAATACTCATGCAGCAACCTTACTCTGAGCAGGAAATGTCAGGTGAATTGCATTGTGGGATGGGTCAGGAGGGCTAAGTGACATCATGGATGATGCCATGCTTCATACACACTTTCCCCTGGGCTTTTGGACAGATTTTAATGCCCTCCATTAGGAAATGTAAAAGGAGACGTTTTCATAGAAAGGTTTGGTTGGGTTTGCGGTATTTTTTTCTCCCATGGTATCACTATAGTATTCCTATAATATTCCTATAGGAATTTATCGCGTAATCTATGCCAGCAGGCTGGCACTCTCATAATCCCTTTAATTAGTTACAGCAGCACGGCTGGAGAAAAATGCATTATGTTTATATGCAGGATCAAGCCTCCATGTTCTGTATGATTTTTAGGCCTGAATTTATCTTATTACTCGACCACATGCAGAGAAAAAATGTTATAGGCTGTTTTAATAGTTTTACAATGTAATTAGCATGACCCACAAAAATCGCCCCACAGCTTGTTAAGCGTTTGCATAATTTATAACCTATATGCTGTGTATTGGGAAATAGGCCTATACAGTATTATTATTAGGCTATTATTATTATCATTATTATTATACTTTTTTTTTTATTAATTGGGACTACATCATTAGGGCCTAATTTTCCACATGTAAGCCTATATAGGTGCAAAGTCTGTACGTAATTAATTTATGGATTAAAGCGTTTTTCAGACTGATACCCCGTTAAAACTCACTCATTTTCCACCAGCCTTCGCGTGAAAAGACTTCATAAGTGTTAAAGGTATTTCACCCTAATAACAATTTAAACCGTGATCCATCCAATAATAGCCTATACGTGAAATGGCAGCAGAAAGAGGGTTGTGATTTACATTTAGTTACGCTCTTACAGACTGAGTGAGTTCAGCGTCTCTTCAGCAGGACGAGCTGCGGCTGCTGCGGGATCAAACCTGCGGCTCTCTGCCCACAGGCCGCTCGGTCCAGTCAGCAGGCCAAGCCGCCTCCTGCAGGCAGGCATGGATTCACCAGACAGAAATGCAGAACAGCCGTGGTTTCTGTTGTTTCCAGTGTAAAACTTTATTACTGATCCATGAATTTCCACAATTTTCCCATTCCCATTTCTCATTTAGAGCTATCAGATTGCAAAACAAACAGTTTATATATAAAAACAAGCAAAATGGGGATACATGGGCACAGATATGATGGCTCTGTGTAAAAAAACAAACAAAAAAAAAACAAAAAAATAGATTTAGTGCAACCACAATTTCAGTTTTCTAAGCCCTGAGCCTGGGAGTAGAGGCATGATTTTCTTTTTCTTTTTTTTCTAACTGTTCAAGGACACTTCAACAGGTCTGAAGCACGAGACTCTCTGAGTTATTTACTGCCTCTTTAACTGCTGGGCCGCTCTGCTTCAGCTCTGAACTCTGGAGGTGTGAAGGTATACTGTCCTATAAATTAAGCCAATAGGATATTATTAATTAGACTTCGTTAATTTTATGCTAACCTTAGTTTAACAAGACTTCGTTATATTGTAGGTTATTTCAGCCTCTCCAATAATCAGGTTATTAGGCCACTCAAGCAATGGGTTGGCTGGAGGTGAACTATCCTCAATCAGTAGATTATCAGTTAGAATTCATATAAATTATTAATTATATTTTATATGAACCATTGCTTATAGGCTAAAGACTTCCTTAGTTGTCACATATTTGCAAAATGGTTAAAATTATTTAATTATTAAATTAAAATACCAATCTTTGTTTATACACACTTCCTTATAGCTGTAAATTTCAACCTTGGAGTGACAGGAGGTGTGCACTATAAATCATTAAATTATTAATTTATTCGTTTTATACCAACATTTGCTGGTACAGACTCCCTTGTAGTTTTGGAAGAAGTTACAGTTCCTTGTACCTTCCCAAAATGGTTTTAAAATCAGATTTTTTAGCTCAAACACAGCATAGACAGGAGGTGTGACATTATTAATTACATTTCAATCATTTTATACAAACCTTCCTTATAGTTGCAAGTTATTCCAACTTTTCTAAAATGGGTTCAGAATCAGATTTTAACGTCATGGAGTAGCTGCAGGCGTGCACCATCCTGAATTATCCTGTAAATCTTTAGCCTCATTGGAATTAATTCATTTTATATCAAAAAAGACTTTCTTATGGTTTTGGAAAGGCTTAATTTCCCTTCCCTTTCCAAAATGATTTCAGAACAGATTTTAACTCAAGCATTGCATTAGCTGGCGGTGACCTAAACTAAAATTACTATAAATTATGATCTAAATCATCCTATAGGGTATATTATAATAGAAGCAGTCTAAATCATCCTGTATAGTAGAATGAAAGCGGCCTAAATTATCCTGTACATTATGATAGAAGCGGTTTAAATCATCCTGTATATTATGATGGAAGCAGCCTAAATGATCCTGTATATTATACTGGAAGCGGCCTAACTCCTCCTATACATTATGCTGGGAGCGGCCCTTCGTGCAGTCCAGGCTCGGGACCTCCGCGGGCCCGCGCAGGGCCCCTCTTGTCTGCTGAGGGGTGTCTAATCAGGGAAGACAAGCGGCTGACGGAATGACGATGCTTAATTGGCATAGAGTCGTGGGAACGCGTAAACAAACAGCTGCCATTTTCATTTTTGTTGTTTCTCATCCCTTCCTCATGAATAAGCCGCGTAAGTGGAACAGCAACCTGGCAGCTGGGAGGGTGAAGGAACGAAAAGAGGAGGCCCGGATTGGAGATTAGCCTATTTAATCCGCCCGCATCTCCACAGAAACACACATACCTTTAAAAAAAAAATAAAAAAAAAATACAAAAATCTCCTTTTCACATGTAGGATAACATATTCCAAAGATAGGCTATGATGTCTTTTTAATCCTCCTCTCATGCATACCAGCATGAATTATTGCCCAAACGAAAAATACACTATAATAAATCCTATAGGGGTTTATAGTGCGACTGTGGTACAAAATAGTAAGTTTGTAGTGACTTTATCTTTATTTTAATCTCTTATGGCATCAATATAATGTCCCTATAATAGTCCTATAGTGACTTATAGTGAATCTGTGGTGCTAAATGTTGAGTTTAATGAGTCCTTCCTTATTCTTCTTTATGGTATTTTTGATCCCCTATAATATTCCTATAATATTCCTACAGGGGTTTGTGGTACTCAACAACGAGTGTATAATAATCTTATCTATTTTATGGTATTTTATTTTATCTCACTATAATATTCCTCTAATATTCTTATAATATTCCTAGTGTGTCTGTGGTGCTTAGTGAGTGTAAAGTGAGATTAACGTTCTTTATGGTATTTTTTATCTCCTGTGGTATAACTATAATATTCCTATAGTATTCCTGTTTTCCTGTGATATTTTTATCTTTCTAAAATGCATGATAGGAAGGCACACTCTCTTTTAAACGTTTTGTAATAACTGTCTTCCTGTCACGTTTGATTAAAATCAAATCTTACTAGCCCATTTTTTCTTTTAATCTTTTTTCATATCCGGCGTGGGTATGTTTTAAATCCTTCCTCACTTATTGACCATGATGGAGACCTTCGCTGTGTTTTCCTTGTCATTTATTCTGAATGAATAGACTGACATCCATAGATTTACAAATGAATGGGTGTTATCCAGCTACACCTTCCCGCAGTATTAGCAGCAAGGTGAACGTGATAGGCTTTTTGTTGGATCTATAAAGGATCCTGACCTCCTTGACATCTTGTTCTTAACTGTTGAAGATTACGCACAGCCTTTCAGTCAGAGCAGGAGAATGCTTTATTCATTCAAAACTGAAGGCTGCTAACATGTTATGGTTGGCTACTTCAATTTATCAGTGTAAAACCTGAAGAATTTAAAAATCAATGATGCTATTCCCATACAATATTACTATTAGCAATACTGTTATTTCAGGTGGAAGTTGCATTTTTCATCAACAGAAATAACTAGATATGTTTTTAAAACAGTGGTGGAAATGTAGTGTAATTTCTTTTCATGTAGTTTCATTTACTGCCAATTGAATGATTTAAACTGTGAGGGTGCAGCTGGTTAAAATGGCCACCAAAAGATATTTTAAATCCTTTTCAACTGACTGAAAAGCCTCAGCATGCCATACTGGCAATAGAGCAGTTTTGACGTTGTAATTTAACTCTGGAATCTGTTATTCAACAGTTAGGATGAAGCTCCATATTAGTTCCTCTCCTTCTTGATTACATTCTTATTAGCATTTCATTTTCAGCATTTTAATCCCTGCATATGTTATATCAGACATCCATATACTGCTGAGCACACATTAAGATTAAGCCCTGATTAAAAAAAATGAGAATTAATTAATTCTTTTGAAGTTACACATCTCCTGATTGGCTCTTATGGCAAAGCATAACATCATTCTGAAACCACTTGCTCGTCTCCCTGTCACGTGAGATCTGTACTGACAGGGACGATTTTTAAGGCCGGACACACACGCACACACACACACACACACACACACACACACACACACACACACACACACACACACACATACACACACACACACACACACACACACACACACAGTTACAATTCAGATCAATAGAGAAGACAGATATTAACCTTAGTTATTGCCAGTATACATTTTCAAACACAGCCACTGTATCTCTGGCAGTGCCAACCTAGTGGAAAGAGGTAAAAACATGAGGCAGGGTGAGAGTGTGTGTGTGTGTGTGTGTGTGCGTGTGTGTGTGTGTGTGTGGGGAGGGGGTATGAATGAAACACAACAAATTTCCCTCTTTATTCCCTCTTTGTGAGACGTTTGAATGACACTTGTGTCTACAAACGCTGTCATTCACTGTCACAGCCTTACTTACTCTATCACCACTAATACGTATAAAGTTTTTATTTGTAATGGTTTATCTGGAGTGTGTGTACCTGTTGCCGCCTGTGGATGATTTCATGGTGCAAAGGCTGCAACAGCTTAAAATTTCCGGTAAATTGTGGAAATGCTGTTTGTATTTTTTTACAGAAAACACCCCGAAATACAGAAAAAATAACTGTTAGAAATGATAATTCTAGAATAATGCAAAAAAAAAAAAAAAAAAAAAAACATCATCAAAGAAGCAAAATGAAACCTGGTTTATTAAAGCTGTGATTGGATGGAGGATAGAAAGGCCGTCCGCTGTGGTGCGTCGTCCACTGATGTCCTGCAAGAAGCTTATTGGTGACATGAGAAATGTGTTTGAAACCCAGTGAGCCAATCAGTGCTTGAAGTCAATGACAGGTGGGATGAACAGTGGGTGTGGGTGCAGGTGGGGGTGGGGGTGTATGAGCACCACTACTCTCAATTGGAAGGATTTATAGCTTTGATATGCTTCCTTGAATGAAGCGGTATATTTTTCTTTTTTCCCAGAGAGACATAATGGAGTATGGCAGCAGAGAGGGGGACACACGCTCCTCTGCACAGCCACAAATTACATCATTTGCAGTGTTGTGTGTTGTATTTTCTACTCATAAGGAGAGGCGGGTGGGGTGGGGTGGGGTGTGGGGGGGTGGTGGTGGTTGGGGTGGGGTGGGGGGGGTGGGGGGGGTGGTAGAAGAAAGCAATACGGCCACAATTGGGCCAATGAAGCATATCACGCGCATTCACTTTGCATTTGCCACTTCCTTCAAGACTTTTCTTTCTTTGATTTCTTTGAGGCACTGCGGCACTCCTCAGATGCTAATAATAGACTTGTCCATCAACTGTCCCCACCCTTGGAGTTAATTGGCGCTGTGCAAAGGGAGCCAGCGTCGCTCTGAAGTTGGGCCGTCATTAGATCAGTGGATGCTGACCATCCCCGCTCGCACACACACCCCTCCGATCTGCACACACACCCTCTCTCTCTCTCTCTCTCTCACACACACACACACACACACACACACACACCACCCCACCTGCTCTCACAACACACCCCTGCCGGGCGGGACCCTCCCTTCGCCGTCCCGTGGCGTCTTCTCAGAAGGTCTTGAGAAGGCTGACCTGCCTCCTTTCACATCCGCGCCTCGAACGTTTCAGAGCGGCGCTGTGGTCGAGCTCCGACTAGATAGCCGCCCGCCGCCCGCCGCCCGCCACCCGCCCCTCCCCTCCCCTCCCCTCCCTCACTAAACACTACAACACCTTCCTGGATATCTAATCTCCATCGTCATATCACCACTGACCCTCTGACTGACTCTGACTCTCCACTGAGGACTGACGCAGTGCTGAACGTTAGCAGCAGGCGTGAGGAAAGACAGACAGTGGCACAAAGACGCTGGCTGTCACTGTGTGTGTGTGTGTGTGTGGGGTTGTGTAAGTGTATATAGGTGTGAGCCGTTGTGCATGCAAACGTGTATGTGTGCACCAGCGAGGGTTTTCTGTTTCCCCCATTCTTTTTGGTGCGTATTCTCCTTTCCCCATCTAAATGTAGGTGTGTATATGTGTGTGTGTGCAGTAAGATCAGACAGATGTATCAGGCTGAAATTGGCCTTTCAATAAAAATCAGATATCGTCCAGTCAGTATGGCCCATTGCTGAGAGGATGGAGGTGAGGATCTGGTTTTCCTCAACAGCTTCAGGATGTGCTTCAGGATAAAACCTGCAGTGAAACCTGCCTCACTCAGCTTTAAAGAGCTGCTAACCCACCTAAAATGTCATTATTATGGGTTTCAGTGGAGCGTTTTAGTGTCCCATGGTGGTCTAAATGCTGTCCCATCCTGACAAGAATCAAAATCTGAAGGAAACACTGAATCCTTGCCTATTTTGGGATTCGTTTGGCATGAAAATGGTCAAATATAAACATACAGAATATCAGCACAGAGTCAGACATCAGATATTAGCCGCTTCAATCCAAAAATATCAGTAATGGTATCGGCCTCCAAAAACCCACAGCTGAACCCAAGTGCACACACACACACACACACACACACACGTGCATGCATGCATCAGTTTGTGTGTGTGAGAATAAATGTGTCCTTTTGGGAGTGTGTGTGTGTGTGTGGAGGGGGAGGTGGAGGTGGGGGGATCGTAGAACACAAAACGCCGCCTCATGCCCGCTTTGCCCCCCCCCCTCCCCCCCTTCTGCCCTGGCACCTCTCCCATGATGCCCCTGCCCCCGGCTTCCTGCCTCTAATGGCCGTCTCTGTGTGCCATCTCGGGAAGCCTGACATCCCCTCCAGAGGCAGAGGGCCCGGCGTTAATGGAAGCCATTGATGGGCGAAGAAAGGCTCCTTTGTGGCGCCGGGGGCAGGAGTGGGCACCCGTTTGCTCACACACAGCTTCCCCTCCTCACACACTGCGCCGGCCGCTTAGAACCGAGTGCCAACAGCGGAGATCGAAAGACAGGAGCAGCAAAGTGCCCCCACCGGGGAAATGGCAGAGAGGGATGGGACGGGTAGAGCCGGGAGGGAGGGAGGGATGGTGAGAATGAGAAAGAGTAGGAGAGGGAGGGAGGGTGAAAACGAGAGAGGGGTGAGCTGGCGAAAGGGGGAGGGGGGGGGGGGGGGAGGACGCGGTGAGAAAGCAAAGAGGAAGGGATAGGTGGGGATAGGCCACAGCGAAAGAAAGAGGGAGAAAGAGAAGGAGAGATTAACCGAATACGACAAATTCAATTGGCACATAGGAGGGACAAAAAAAAAAAAACGGAGAAGGAAACGGGTTACAAACCTCGCCACCAAAAAAAAAAAAAAAAAAACAGAAAGCGAGTAGAAAAGAAACCCTTGGAGAAAAGGGAAATTGAAAAAAAAACAAAACAGGAAAAACAAAGAAGCGGAGGTCGGGATCGCCCACGTGAATGAAGCTGGGTGGGCCTGCGGGATAAAACACCGTGGCAGGGTGCTGGAGGTCTCCCTCTGCCACTGTACCGCCTGTCAGCCGCTCGCTGGCTCTCTCCCCTCGCCGTGATTTATAACACCTGAATTGTTCTCCTTTAACACAGTTGTGAATGGAGAGGGTGGGGGGGTGGGGGGGGTGGGGGGTGCTGCCGGCGAGCCAAACAGCCTCAGTGTTATTGATAACCAAACAGATGTGTCCAGCTTGGAATGAACATCTGACGCTAAATCCGGGGGCTAACGGTTTTTGTTGTCAAGGAAATACTGTACGCTGGCAGCCAGGCTCTCTAAAGAGATGTGGGTTTTTTTTCTGTGTGTGTGTGTGTGTGTCGGGATATTGTTTTCATTCATTCATTCATTCAAATACCAGTGTAAAAAAAAAAGTCTCTGTTTTCTGTTTTCAGTGTGTATTTCCAGGTGATGCGTCTTCACTTCACTGCTGATGTTGAGCTGCATCATGGCTGCCAACGCGGTGAAAAAGACCTCATCGACACATCGTGAGAAAAATCCCCACATATAGTCACGCGAATATATAAATTTCTGATTACCGTGCGGTTATGTTCGTTTAATTATCCCTCGAATGTGAGCACACATTCTGGGGGCTCATGGGAGAAAACACAAAAAAAAAAAAAAAAAAAAGAGCCGTGGAGGTCTGAGCTTCCTCGACTCAACGACGCCACCTACTGCCCCGATCGTCGCTCCCGTTCCCCCCCCCACCCCCCACCCCCCACCCCCTCCCGCCTCACTCACACACACACACACACACACAGCTCCCCGCATTGTTCAGACCCCGCTAATTCATCCCAACAGCTCCTGCTGCTAATTTCCAACCGCTGGCAGCGTGCCATGGCCGGAAGTCGGCCGGCGCGCCCCCGCTGTATCCGTGCGCCACCGTGGGAGAGCGGCGAGAAAGTAGTGCCATATTTGTCCCCAGTATGTCATCTGTTTAACACGCCTGATTGGCTTTCACACCATAGCCTCCTAATTAATATGCAGCGGCCCCTCGCCCCGCCTCCCTCTGCCATCCCCTAAGACAAAAGCGTATTGTGCGGGCACCTCCTGTTTTAATTACGCTCAAAAGGGAGCCGTGTGAGTGTTTCAGTCCGTGTGTGTGTGTGTGTGTGTGTGTGTGTGCTGCATTTATGAATGCATGAGCAATGACCGCCGTGTGTGGATGATGTGTGTGTTTGCACCGTGTGTGTGTGTGAGCGTGTGTGTGTTTGAATACAGCACTGTACACAAACGTACAGTATGTGTGCCCAGGGAATCATAAAACAAGCACATTCATCGTTCTGAGTGCATGCCATCTTGCACGTATGCCCTTGCCTGTGTGTGTGTGTGTGTGTGTGTGTGTGTGTTTTATGTGTGTGTGTGTGTGTGTTTTATGTGTGTGTGTGCATTCAGAGGGTCCTAAAACAAGAAGGATTGCGATGCCATTGTGAGGGGAGGAGCCGACGCTGTCCTATCCCACAGAAGAAAAAAAAAAGTGTTGTTGCTTGTTGCCTTCATGCAAATTGGCATCCGATAAAGGTTTTGGGGAGAGCCACAAAGAGCGCTTGTGATCGGAGCGCCGGGGAGAATGGGGGGAGGTTAGGAGGGGTTATGGGGAAAAGACAGGGACAAAATTCCCATCGGCGTACCCAGTGCCATCACGTTGCATTCCTCTCTTTCTCCGCCGCGTTTTTTTTTTTTTTTTTTCCTGTCCCTCTCTCTCCCTTCTTCTTTTCATCCCTCTCTTCCTCACATCCATGACCCGGTTATTAATTTGGTTGAGATTAGCCGCTCGTTAATTAACGCATCGCCCCCCCCCCCTCCCCCCATCTTTTCCTCTCGCGCTCTCTTTCTCCTCTCTTCTTTTCGATTGTATCGGATTCTGGGTATTTTTTTTTTCCAGTCTTTTATCAGTAGCTTTCTTTCTTTCTTTTTCGCTGATGAGAATGAGGTAATGTGGAGTGTGAGGGAAGTAAGAAGAGGGGATTGGGTGGTTTTCCCCCCTCCATTCCCCTAAGGACCTTCTCTAAAGCAGATAGTGAAGGCTTAACGACTGAATATCACCGTATGAATAGTTGAATGAATTCATAAATTTGATGCCATATGTGCCATCTAGCTGTGGATTCTTCCTTTTTTAGATAGATGTGCTCAAAATAACCGCACATTGATTTCAGGAAGGTGAAGTCCTCACTGTCATTTTCAAAATCTAATTTCTGTATGATTTCAGACCAAGAAAATGATTTCTCATACAGCAAAAGCTTAAATCCCATTCATTCATTTTACAGGACTACAAATTACAACCGTCTCTACACAAGTCTGATTGTCTTTGTTGTTCCGTAGCTTTATGGTTTAGTGAAATGGAGTGGAGAGAGGACTCATCTAATATAAAGGCACACAATGCAGTAAGGTTCAGTAACTCAAGTCCCAGCACTATTGAGTGAATTCAAATGCTAGTGAGATGTGCTAGATGTTAATTCAACCTGGAACCTGTGAGGGAGGGGAGCATCATGCTGTGGGTTAGCGAGGAACCTGCAGGGGTCGTTGGTACTTCAGCAATCAATTCTGACAGGAATCACACTCATCAATGTGTGTTTTTCTGCAAACCTGCCGCCTGCCTTTCTCTTAGTATCTGCTGTTTCAACATAAAATTTTGTGAAATGAGCACAAACTCTGAAATGCAGATTATGTGCTGAGGGTAAGAATAATGTGAAGATGTTTGTTCCTCCACCATGAAAGAGATTATGTGACAATAGAAGGAATTGGACACGTCAATTTCACGTGTTCGTCATGTGAAAAGGTTACGTTTAGGCAAATAAAACAACTTTAAGGTTTAGGTTGAGGTTAGGGTTAGGGTTAGGCAACTAAAACAATTTGGTTATGGTTAGGTTTAGGTTTAGGTCATGGTTGAATAAGAAAAACTTTCTCTGAAAATGAAAATTTCACTCCCAGTAGAAAACTTGGCATGTGTTGGGAATTGAAGGGTCAGGGTTCGGGTTAGGGAAACCAACATTACCAGAACCCCCCTCCCGACCTCCTCACCCTTACTTTCCACTACTTCAATCTCAAACTTTTTTTCTCACTTTTTGTGCACGCAGCATGTATTTGCATTTTAAGACATTGTGCTCATTTCATGAAATTTAGACTAGACTTGCTGTTTTCTGTTTGCACAAGCTAATGTAGGGGTTGAAAGAGTATTAAATATTGTACTTGTACTCAAGTAGAAGAAGTAAAAGTTACTGAAACCATTGTTACTTATGATCTTTCCCTTGCGATGCTAAAAGGGTGAGATGACAAAAGTTCAAACTAGGTTCTTCAAATTGTAAAACTTAATACAGAAACAAAGTAAGACAAACTAAGAGCATAAACAAAGTAAAGCATGAATCAATGTAATCATCAATTATGTTTGTCCAGCTTCTGATGCAATGCTGATGGAGAGCCTGCAAAATGTACTCTTTAATGGATGTGATTTAAAATGTAGCAAAGTATAATCTTTCAGTCAAAACATACAAGTAAAAGTACATTAGTAACTTCAAGAACACAAACAAAGCTACTCAACAACTGTAACTAGACTATCTCAGCTATGTGTATATGCTGAAGTCACCAATGTGCCAGTGCCAATATTCATTTTATGTATTGTACCAGACATTTCCTTGTTTCCCACTTCTTTTCAGGGTAAAAAAAAAAGCCTCTGAAACAGCATTTGACAGGGAAACTCTGGGATACATTACTGCCTTATTAATTTGCAGGTTTATCTGCATCTGTGGTCATGGAGGAACTTCCATCATATCAGCAGTGGACCTCATGACTGGGTGATATCCAGAGGTGGTAGAAGTACACAAATTTCCTACTCAAGTAAAAGTGCAAATACTCATTTAAAAATATACTCTGGTAGAAGTTGAAGGACCATTTCAAATCCTTTACTCAAGTCAAAGTATAAAAGTACCTGGACTTAAATTTACTTAAAGTATAAAAGTAAAAGTCTTTCTCTAAAAAAGTCATTTCTAATGTTCTAAACTGGTTTTCTGTTGAGCGTTCCTCTGAATCCCAGATGAGAAAGAGTCTGCAGCTCAGATCACTAAGCCTAACCCTAGCAGCTGAATTCGCTAACGTTAATTCTCTCTCTTGTTGCTTCTCTCTTTGTGTTGCTTCTCTCTCTCTCTCCCTTTCCCTAATTTTTGGTGTTGCTTTGCTGAACAAGCAGCCAATCACATCTGGCTCTTGATCAGCTGCTTCCGGGATGGAAGCCGTCTGATGCTGAAATTTTTTTTTTTTTTTAGAAAATCGGTTGATGATTTCCCAAAAGTAACAAGTCTGTTTTGAAAATGTAGTGAGTAGAAAGTATAGATTTTTCTTTTGAAATGTAGTGAGTAAAAGTAAAAAGTCTTGAGTGAAAGAAAAACTTGAGTAAAGTACAGATACTTTGTTACATCCCACCTCTGGTGATATCTGATATTTAATCAAAGCCCAGTATCGGCAAACCGGTATATTGGTCTAACCCAAGTGTATATGTGAGAGAGAACAAGTGTGCATGTCTATACATGTGTGCTAAATGCATCTTCATGTCTTAACTCCTGTGGTGGCCTACAGTGTGCCTTGCTCTGTAAACCTGCATGTGTTCTCATCTCCATGTGTGTGAAGGAAACATGGATCTGTGCCGTCAGTCTGAGTCTTAACTCCGGCCTATAGCGTGACTTCCTCGCCGCTCGTCTCCATTAGCGGTGCTAACTCGGCCCTGCTGAGCCACATGCTCCCTCAATGGAGCCACTCAATTAACAGGCCATGAAGCCCCGACCTCTCCCGACCCCCCCTGACCCCCCCCCCCGGGTCACGCACCTCCACAACGCCCGCAACTCAGGGTGCGTGACGTGGATGAGGCTGATTTGAAGGAGGGAGGAGGTGAAGGTGAGGGTGTGAGGGGGTGTGAGGGTGGGGGTGGTCAGTGCTCTTTTGTTCCCCCCGGTGTCCAGCTTGCCCCCCTCCGCCCCTCGTTTCTTTCATACGGAGTGTGTAATAAATGCCTTTGTTGGTTTTTCCTCTTGTAATGGGTCCGGTGGGAGGCCTTGTTAGAGCGTGGGGTGCGAGGCCAGGAGACCTCAGGAACTCCGGGATTAGAGGCAGCCGTCCGGCCCCAGACCCGATCCCTCCCCGTCATTCAGCCGGTGGATGAATATGATTTCCTCAGATCATCTTAATTGCGAAGGCTCTTTTGTTCTATCTCAGGGTGTTAAATGCGGGTTCGGTTAGTCATCCAAAGCCCAGCATGCGGTTTGAGGAAGGAGAAAAGGGACGTGTGAATAACAGAGTGGCACATCAATGATATAATGACCTTTGGTGGTGAATGGAAGGAATCGAAGTAAAATTAGATCCTTAGAATGACGTTTGAGGAAAAGTTGCTGGTTAATGAAGAAAGCTGCAGCACTAAAGAGGCAGATCTTGACATAATGCTCACAAAGAAGAGAAGTATGTTTGGATTTGTGACAAACTAAGAAATGTTTTTTTTTTCTGAGGAACTGGATGTGTTCTTATCCGTAATCTGAAAGGCTCTAGTTTGGGTAGAAGTGGCCACCAAAGGCATATGTCATATGTATTTGGCTTTTTAAGATTACGGCTTTAGTGACCGCTTTTACCCAAAGTGACTTACAGATTATTCTATTTAAAAGAAATTCAAATGTTCCTTAAAAGGATGCATCATTTCCGACACATCTCTATGTCTAATTTGGGACAAATCAATCTTTTCTTACCCATACAGCACTTTGGGTAAAAGCGTCCAAGAAAAGTCACTTGTAATCTAAACAGTCTATCTTGAAACTGAGCCCAAACACACAAATAATGTCAAATTGAGTTTCCCCGGTGTGTAAAAGAAATTCAAAAACTCCCTGGAATTACACTCTTTAAAACGATGAATCAGTTTCATTGCGTCTTTATATCTAATTTGGGAAAACACAACAAATCTTAAAATTAATGTGTTTAAAGTGATGTATGTTTATGAGTTGAAAATGTCTCTTTTTATGCACCTCCATGAAAATCTTCCCACACACAGTGTATGGGCAGACCAGATTGTGTGTGTGTGTGTGTGTGTGTGTGGGGGGGGGGGGGGGTGGCTCAGGCGTTGCAGGTCGCGTTTCTGCTTTCACATGCAGGATTTTTCAACCACAGGGAAGAAGTGTGAATGAGGGAACATTTGTGGGACCAAAATGAACACTGCTCCTACTTTTGTTGATTTGGCATTCACACTGCTAGCCATTTTTTCGGGGAGGAAATTCAAGTGAAGCACTCCCAAGTACTTGTGGAGCACTGAAGGCAATTTCCCCTCAGTCAAGTGGCTGAAACCCTCTCCAGCTGAACAACTTCCTGCGTTTAGTCAGCACCCCCCACCGACACCACTGCTCCATCATCGCCCTGCTTAGCTGGCATCAGTCACAACCTCACAGCGGGTCGCCGCTCTCTCCAGAATGGCGGCTAGAGGGCTACGACGCCGGCTTTGTTCCCGGATATAATCTGGAACTAAACGAAAAACACAACGCTGAAAATCACAGCCAGAATCGGAGAATGTGGCATTATACGATACTTTTTTCTTCCTGTTTTTGTTTTAGTGTTTTTGTCCCCATGCTGTCTTTATGCTGCTTTGTAATGTGCCATGTTCTGTTTTCTGTGTGGACCCAGGAGCAGCTGCTACATGTGCCGCCCTAACAACACAGCAAATTTAATAAGTGCTGATTTTTCAGTGACTATTATATTGAGTTGACAGGTGCTGATTGGAGAGTTGTTAGTCCACTCATAGAGCTGATGTGGCTGCTTGAAACTATCAAAAGTGTTAAATTAACTCTGATGGGTGGGGACTGATATAAACACTGGCATAGTGTTGAGTTAAAATAACAGTGACGATTCTGCTGTGAAGAATCCCAGCAAATATATAATCAAATAATTAAATTATGCGATCAAAAGACTATGATTGTATCTCATGTACAAGACATGCTACTGCAGCCAACCA